>NW_026871949.1:600000-773456 GCF_033458585.1 Syngnathus typhle | reverse complement strand
CGAAAAAAACGCTCTCGGGTGCTTTAGAGTGCCGAGTTATTCACTGCGCATGAAGAAATGACCACCTCCAACGTTTGGTTTATGTTTAATAAGCATTTTTAATTTTATTGCTTGAATCGCATTTTCTCGGCGAGCTGAGCACTTTTTCTGAATTGTGCCGCTCCCGTCACTCTGGTTAGGTTGGCATCGAAAAAAACGCTCTCGGGTGCTTTAGAGTGCCGAGTTTATCACTGCGCATGAAGAAATGACCACCTCCAACGTTTGGTTTATGTTTTATAAGCATTTTTAATTTTATTGCTTAAATCGCATTTTCTCGGCGAGCTGAGCACTTTTTCTGAATTGTGCCGCTCCCGTCACTCTGGTTAGGTTGGCATCGAAAAAAACGCTCTCGGGTGCTTTAGAGTGCCGAGTTATTCACTGCGCACGAAGAAATGACCACCTCCAACGTTTGGTTTATGTTTTATAAGCATTTTTAATTTTATTGCTTAAATCGCATTTTCTCGGCGAGCTGAGCGCTTTTTCTGAATTGTGCCGCTCCCGTCACTCTGGTTAGGTTGGCATCGAAAAAAACGCTCTCGGGTGCTTTAGAGTGCCGAGTTTATCACTGCGCATGAAGAAATGACCACTTCCAACGTTTGGTTTATGTTTTATAAGCATTTTTAATTTTATTGCTTAAATCGCATTTTCTCGGCGAGCTGAGCGCTTTTTCTGAATTGTGCCGCTCCCGTCACTCTGGTTAGGTTGGCATCGAAAAAAACGCTCTCGGGTGCTTTAGAGTGCCGAGTTTATCACTGCGCATGAAGAAATGACCACCTCCAACGTTTGGTTTATGTTTCATAAGCATTTTTAATTTTATTGCTTAAATCGCATTTTCTCGGCGAGCTGAGCGCTTTTTCTGAATTGTGCCGCTCCCGTCACTCTGGTTAGGTTGGCATCGAAAAAAACGCTCTCGGGTGCTTTAGAGTGCCGAGTTATTCACTGCGCATGAAGAAATGACCACCTCCAACGTTTGGTTTATGTTTAATAAGCATTTTTAATTTTATTGCTTAAATCGCATTTTCTCGGCGAGCTGAGCGCTTTTTCTGAATTGTGCCGCTCCCGTCACTCTGGTTAGGTTGGCATCGAAAAAAACGCTCTCGGGTGCTTTAGAGTGCCGAGTTATTCACTGCGCATGAAGAAATGACCACCTCCAACGTTTGGTTTATGTTTAAAAAGCATTTTTAATTTTATTGCTTAAATCGCATTTTCTCGGCGAGCTGAGCACTTTTTCTGAATTGTGCCGCTCCCGTCACTCTGGTTAGGTTGGCATCGAAAAAAACGCTCTCGGGTGCTTTAGAGTGCCGAGTTTATTACTGCGCATTAAGAAATGACCACCTCCAACGTTTGGTTTATGTTTTATAAGCATTTTTAATTTTATTGCTTAAATCGCATTTTCTCGGCGAGCTGAGCACTTTTTCTGAATTGTGCCGCTCCCGTCACTCTGGTTAGGTTGGCATCGAAAAAAACGCTATCGGGTGCTTTAGAGTGCCGAGTTATTCACTGCGCATGAAGAAATGACCACCTCCAACGTTTGGTTTATGTTTAATAAGCATATTTAATTTTATTGCTTAAATCGCATTTTCTCGGCGAGCTGAGCACTTTTTCTGAATTGTGCCGCTCCCGTCACTCTGGTTAGGTTGGCATCGAAAAAAACGCTCTCGGGTGCTTTAGAGTGCCGAGTTTATTACTGCGCATTAAGAAATGACCACCTCCAACGTTTGGTTTATGTTTTATAAGCATTTTTAATTTTATTGCTTAAATCGCATTTTCTCGGCGAGCTGAGCACTTTTTCTGAATTGTGCCGCTCCCGTCACTCTGGTTAGGTTGGCATCGAAAAAAACGCTCTCGGGTGCTTTAGAGTGCCGAGTTTATTACTGCGCATTAAGAAATGACCACCTCCAACGTTTGGTTTATGTTTTATAAGCATTTTTAATTTTATTGCTTAAATCGCATTTTCTCGGCGAGCTGAGCACTTTTTCTGAATTGTGCCGCTCCCGTCACTCTGGTTAGGTTGGCATCGAAAAAAACGCTCTCGGGTGCTTTAGAGTGCCGAGTTATTCACTGCGCATGAAGAAATGACCACCTCCAACGTTTGGTTTATGTTTAATAAGCATTTTTAATTTTATTGCTTGAATCGCATTTTCTCGGCGAGCTGAGCACTTTTTCTGAATTGTGCCGCTCCCGTCACTCTGGTTAGGTTGGCATCGAAAAAAACGCTCTCGGGTGCTTTAGAGTGCCGAGTTTATCACTGCGCATGAAGAAATGACCACCTCCAACGTTTGGTTTATGTTTTATAAGCATTTTTAATTTTATTGCTTAAATCGCATTTTCTCGGCGAGCTGAGCACTTTTTCTGAATTGTGCCGCTCCCGTCACTCTGGTTAGGTTGGCATCGAAAAAAACGCTCTCGGGTGCTTTAGAGTGCCGAGTTATTCACTGCGCACGAAGAAATGACCACCTCCAACGTTTGGTTTATGTTTTATAAGCATTTTTAATTTTATTGCTTAAATCGCATTTTCTCGGCGAGCTGAGCGCTTTTTCTGAATTGTGCCGCTCCCGTCACTCTGGTTAGGTTGGCATCGAAAAAAACGCTCTCGGGTGCTTTAGAGTGCCGAGTTTATCACTGCGCATGAAGAAATGACCACTTCCAACGTTTGGTTTATGTTTTATAAGCATTTTTAATTTTATTGCTTAAATCGCATTTTCTCGGCGAGCTGAGCGCTTTTTCTGAATTGTGCCGCTCCCGTCACTCTGGTTAGGTTGGCATCGAAAAAAACGCTCTCGGGTGCTTTAGAGTGCCGAGTTATTCACTGCGCATGAAGAAATGACCACCTCCAACGTTTGGTTTATGTTTAATAAGCATTTTTAATTTTATTGCTTAAATCGCATTTTCTCGGCGAGCTGAGCACTTTTTCTGAATTGTGCCGCTCCCGTCACTCTGGTTAGGTTGGCATCGAAAAAAAACGCTCTCGGGTGCTTTAGAGTGCCGAGTTTATTACTGCGCATTAAGAAATGACCACCTCCAACGTTTGGTTTATGTTTTATAAGCATTTTTAATTTTATTGCTTAAATCGCATTTTCTCGGCGAGCTGAGCACTTTTTCTGAATTGTGCCGCTCCCGTCACTCTGGTTAGGTTGGCATCGAAAAAAACGCTCTCGGGTGCTTTAGAGTGCCGAGTTATTCACTGCGCACGAAGAAATGACCACCTCCAACGTTTGGTTTATGTTTTATAAGCATTTTTAATTTTATTGCTTAAATCGCATTTTCTCGGCGAGCTGACCGCTTTTTCTGAATTGTGCCGCTCCCGTCACTCTGGTTAGGTTGGCATCGAAAAAAACGCTCTCGGGTGCTTTAGAGTGCCGAGTTTATTACTGCGCATTAAGAAATGACCACCTCCAACGTTTGGTTTATGTTTTATAAGCATTTTTAATTTTATTGCTTAAATCGCATTTTCTCGGCGAGCTGAGCACTTTTTCTGAATTGTGCCGCTCTCGTCACTCTGGTTAGGTTGGCATCGAAAAAAACGCTCTCGGGTGCTTTAGAGTGCCGAGTTTATTACTGCGCATTAAGAAATGACCACCTCCAACGTTTGGTTTATGTTTTATAAGCATTTTTAATTTTATTGCTTAAATCGCATTTTCTCGGCGAGCTGAGCACTTTTTCTGAATTGTGCCGCCCGTCACTCTGGTTAGGTTGGCATCGAAAAAAACGCTCTCGGGTGCTTTAGAGTGCCGAGTTATTCACTGCGCATGAAGAAATGACCACCTCCAACGTTTGGTTTATGTTTAATAAGCATTTTTAATTTTATTGCTTGAATCGCATTTTCTCGGCGAGCTGAGCACTTTTTCTGAATTGTGCCGCTCCCGTCACTCTGGTTAGGTTGGCATCGAAAAAAACGCTCTCGGGTGCTTTAGAGTGCCGAGTTTATCACTGCGCATGAAGAAATGACCACCTCCAACGTTTGGTTTATGTTTTATAAGCATTTTTAATTTTATTGCTTAAATCGCATTTTCTCGGCGAGCTGAGCGCTTTTTCTGAATTGTGCCGCTCCCGTCACTCTGGTTAGGTTGGCATCGAAAAAAACGCTCTCGGGTGCTTTAGAGTGCCGAGTTTATCACTGCGCATGAAGAAATGACCACCTCCAACGTTTGGTTTATGTTTTATAAGCATTTTTAATTTTATTGCTTAAATCGCATTTTCTCGGCGAGCTGAGCACTTTTTCTGAATTGTGCCGCTCCCGTCACTCTGGTTAGGTTGGCATCGAAAAAAACGCTCTCGGGTGCTTTAGAGTGCCGAGTTTATCACTGCGCATGAAGAAATGACCACCTCCAACGTTTGGTTTATGTTTTATAAGCATTTTTAAATTTATTGCTTAAATCGCATTTTCTCGGCGAGCTGAGCGCTTTTTCTGAATTGTGCCGCTCCCGTCACTCTGGTTAGGTTGGCATAAAAAAAAACGCTCTCGGGTGCTTTAGAGTGCCGAGTTTATTACTGCGCATTAAGAAATGACCACCTCCAACGTTTGGTTTATGTTTTATAAGCATTTTTAATTTTATTGCTTAAATCGTATTTTCTCGGCGAGCTGAGCACTTTTTCTGAATTGTGCCGCTCCCGTCACTCTGGTTAGGTTGGCATCGAAAAAAATGCTCTCGGGTGCTTTAGAGTGCCGAGTTATTCACTGCGCATGAAGAAATGACCACCTCCAACGTTTGGTTTATGTTTAATAAGCATTTTTAATTTTATTGCTTAAATCGCATTTTCTCGGCGAGCTGAGCGCTTTTTCTGAATTGTGCCGCTCCCTTCACTCTGGTTAGGTTGGCATCGAAAAAAACGCTCTCGGGTGCTTTAGAGTGCCGAGTTATTCACTGCGCATGAAGAAATGACCACCTCCAACGTTTGGTTTATGTTTAATAAGCATTTTTAATTTTATTGCTTAAATCGCATTTTCTCGGCGAGCTGAGCACTTTTTCTGAATTGTGCCGCTCCCGTCACTCTGGTTAGGTTGGCATCGAAAAAAACGCTCTCGGGTGCTTTAGAGGGCCGAGTTTATTACTGCGCATTAAGAAATGACCACCTCCAACGTTTGGTTTATGTTTTATAAGCATTTTTAATTTTATTGCTTAAATCGCATTTTCTCGGCGAGCTGAGCACTTTTTCTGAATTGTGCCGCTCCCGTCACTCTGGTTAGGTTGGCATCGAAAAAAACGCTCTCGGGTGCTTTAGAGTGCCGAGTTATTCACTGCGCACGAAGAAATGACCACCTCCAACGTTTGGTTTATGTTTAATAAGCATTTTTAATTTTATTGCTTGAATCGCATTTTCTCGGCGAGCTGAGCACTTTTTCTGAATTGTGCCGCTCCCGTCACTCTGGTTAGGTTGGCATCGAAAAAAACGCTCTCGGGTGCTTTAGAGTGCCGAATTATTCACTGCGCATGAAGAAATGACCACCTCCAACGTTTGGTTTATGTTTTATAAGCATTTTTAGTTTTATTGGTTAAATCGCATTTTCTCGGCGAGCTGAGCACTTTTTATGAATTGTGCCGCTCCCGTCACTCTGGTTAGGTTGGCATCGAAAAAAACGCTCTCGGGTGCTTTAGAGTGCCGAGTTTATCACTGCGCATGGAGAAATGACCACCTCCAACGTTTGGTTTATGTTTTATAAGCATTTTTAATTTTATTGCTTAAATCGCATTTTCTCGGCGAGCTGAGCACTTTTTCTGAATTGTGCCGCTCCCGTCACTCTGGTTAGGTTGGCATCGAAAAAAACGCTCTCGGGTGCTTTAGAGTGCCGAGTTTATCACTGCGCATGAAGAAATGACCACCTCCAACGTTTGGTTTATGTTTTATAAGCATTTTTAATTTTATTGCTTAAATCGCATTTTCTCGGCGAGCTGAGCACTTTTTCTGAATTGTGCCGCTCCCGTCACTCTGGTTAGGTTGGCATCGAAAAAAACGCTCTCGGGTGCTTTAGAGTGCCGAGTTATTCACTGCGCACGAAGAAATGACCACCTCCAACGTTTGGTTTATGTTTTATAAGCATTTTTAATTTTATTGCTTAAATCGCATTTTCTCGGCGAGCTGAGCGCTTTTTCTGAATTGTGCCGCTCCCGTCACTCTGGTTAGGTTGGCATCGAAAAAAACGCTCTCGGGTGCTTTAGAGTGCCGAGTTTATCACTGCGCATGAAGAAATGACCACTTCCAACGTTTGGTTTATGTTTTATAAGCATTTTTAATTTTATTGCTTAAATCGCATTTTCTCGGCGAGCTGAGCGCTTTTTCTGAATTGTGCCGCTCCCGTCACTCTGGTTAGGTTGGCATCGAAAAAAACGCTCTCGGGTGCTTTAGAGTGCCGAGTTTATCACTGCGCATGAAGAAATGACCACCTCCAACGTTTGGTTTATGTTTCATAAGCATTTTTAATTTTATTGCTTGAATCGCATTTTCTCGGCGAACTGAGCGCTTTTTCTGAATTGTGCCGCTCCCGTCACTCTGGTTAGGTTGGCATCGAAAAAAACGCTCTCGGGTGCTTTAGAGTGCCGAGTTATTCACTGCGCATGAAGAAATGACCACCTCCAACGTTTGGTTTATGTTTAATAAGCATTTTTATTTTTATTGCTTAAATCGCATTTTCTCGGCGAGCTGAGCGCTTTTTCTGAATTGTGCCGCTCCCGTCACTCTGGTTAGGTTGGCATCGAAAAAAACGCTCTCGGGTGCTTTAGAGTGCCGAGTTATTCACTGCGCATGAAGAAATGACCACCTCCAACGTTTGGTTTATGTTTAATAAGCATTTTTAATTTTATTGCTTAAATCGCATTTTCTCGGCGAGCTGAGCACTTTTTCTGAATTGTGCCGCTCCCGTCACTCTGGTTAGGTTGGCATCGAAAAAAACGCTCTCGGGTGCTTTAGAGTGCCGAGTTTATTACTGCGCATTAAGAAATGACCACCTCCAACGTTTGGTTTATGTTTTATAAGCATTTTTAATTTTATTGCTTAAATCGCATTTTCTCGGCGAGCTGAGCACTTTTTCTGAATTGTGCCGCTCCCGTCACTCTGGTTAGGTTGGCATCGAAAAAAACGCTATCGGGTGCTTTAGAGTGCCGAGTTATTCACTGCGCATGAAGAAATGACCACCTCCAACGTTTGGTTTATGTTTAATAAGCATATTTAATTTTATTGCTTAAATCGCATTTTCTCGGCGAGCTGAGCACTTTTTCTGAATTGTGCCGCTCCCGTCACTCTGGTTAGGTTGGCATCGAAAAAAACGCTCTCGGGTGCTTTAGAGTGCCGAGTTTATTACTGCGCATTAAGAAATGACCACCTCCAACGTTTGGTTTATGTTTTATAAGCATTTTTAATTTTATTGCTTAAATCGCATTTTCTCGGCGAGCTGAGCACTTTTTCTGAATTGTGCCGCTCCCGTCACTCTGGTTAGGTTGGCATCGAAAAAAACGCTCTCGGGTGCTTTAGAGTGCCGAGTTTATTACTGCGCATTAAGAAATGACCACCTCCAACGTTTGGTTTATGTTTTATAAGCATTTTTAATTTTATTGCTTAAATCGCATTTTCTCGGCGAGCTGAGCACTTTTTCTGAATTGTGCCGCTCCCGTCACTCTGGTTAGGTTGGCATCGAAAAAAACGCTCTCGGGTGCTTTAGAGTGCCGAGTTATTCACTGCGCATGAAGAAATGACCACCTCCAACGTTTGGTTTATGTTTAATAAGCATTTTTAATTTTATTGCTTGAATCGCATTTTCTCGGCGAGCTGAGCACTTTTTCTGAATTGTGCCGCTCCCGTCACTCTGGTTAGGTTGGCATCGAAAAAAACGCTCTCGGGTGCTTTAGAGTGCCGAGTTTATCACTGCGCATGAAGAAATGACCACCTCCAACGTTTGGTTTATGTTTTATAAGCATTTTTAATTTTATTGCTTAAATCGCATTTTCTCGGCGAGCTGAGCACTTTTTCTGAATTGTGCCGCTCCCGTCACTCTGGTTAGGTTGGCATCGAAAAAAACGCTCTCGGGTGCTTTAGAGTGCCGAGTTATTCACTGCGCACGAATAAATGACCACCTCCAACGTTTGGTTTATGTTTTATAAGCATTTTTAATTTTATTGCTTAAATCGCATTTTCTCGGCGAGCTGAGCGCTTTTTCTGAATTGTGCCGCTCCCGTCACTCTGGTTAGGTTGGCATCGAAAAAAACGCTCTCGGGTGCTTTAGAGTGCCGAGTTTATCACTGCGCATGAAGAAATGACCACTTCCAACGTTTGGTTTATGTTTATAAGCATTTTTAATTTTATTGCTTAAATCGCATTTTCTCGGCGAGCTGTTTTCCGAATTGTGCCGCTCCCGTCACTCTGGTTAGGTTGGCATCGAAAAAAACGCTCTCGGGTGCTTTAGAGTGCCGAGTTTATCACTGCGCATGAAGAAATGACCACCTCCAACGTTTGGTTTATGTTTCATAAGCATTTTTAATTTTATTGCTTAAATCGCATTTTCTCGGCGAGCTGAGCGCTTTTTCTGAATTGTGCCGCTCCCGTCACTCTGGTTAGGTTGGCATCGAAAAAAACGCTCTCGGGTGCTTTAGAGTGCCGAGTTATTCACTGCGCATGAAGAAATGACCACCTCCAACGTTTGGTTTATGTTTAATAAGCATTTTTAATTTTATTGCTTAAATCGCATTTTCTCGGCGAGCTGAGCGCTTTTTCTGAATTGTGCCGCTCCCGTCACTCTGGTTAGGTTGGCATCGAAAAAAACGCTCTCGGGTGCTTTAGAGTGCCGAATTATTCACTGCGCATGAAGAAATGACCACCTCCAACGTTTGGTTTATGTTTAATAAGCATTTTTAATTTTATTGCTTAAATCGCATTTTCTCGGCGAGCTGAGCACTTTTTCTGAATTGTGCCGCTCCCGTCACTCTGGTTAGGTTGGCATCGAAAAAAACGCTCTCGGGTGCTTTAGAGTGCCGAGTTTATTACTGCGCATTAAGAAATGACCACCTCCAACGTTTGGTTTACGTTTTATAAGCATTTTTAATTTTATTGCTTAAATCGCATTTTCTCGGCGAGCTGAGCACTTTTTCTGAATAGTGCCGCTCCCGTCACTCTGGTTAGGTTGGCATCGAAAAAAACGCTCTCGGGTGCTTTAGAGTGCCGAGTTATTCACTGCGCACGAAGAAATGACCACCTCCAACGTTTGGTTTATGTTTTATAAGCATTTTTAATTTTATTGCTTAAATCGCATTTTCTCGGCGAGCTGAGCGCTTTTTCTGAATTGTGCCGCTCCCGTCACTCTGGTTAGGTTGGCATCGAAAAAAACGCTCTCGGGTGCTTTAGAGTGCCGAGTTTATTACTGCGCATTAAGAAATGACCACCTCCAACGTTTGGTTTATGTTTTATAAGCATTTTTAATTTTATTGCTTAAATCGCATTTTCTCGGCGAGCTGAGCACTTTTTCTGAATTGTGCCGCTCCCGTCACTCTGGTTAGGTTGGCATCGAAAAAAACGCTATCGGGTGCTTTAGAGTGCCGAGTTATTCACTGCGCATGAAGAAATGCGTTTGGTTTATGTTTAATAAGCATATTTAATTTTATTGCTTAAATCGCATTTTCTCGGCGAGCTGAGCACTTTTTCTGAATTGTGCCGCTCCCGTCACTCTGGTTAGGTTGGCATCGAAAAAAACGCTTTCGGGTGCTTTAGAGTGCCGAGTTTATTACTGCGCATTAAGAAATGACCACCTCCAACGTTTGGTTTATGTTTTATAAGCATTTTTAATTTTATTGCTTAAATCGCATTTTCTCGGCGAGCTGAGCGCTTTTTCTGAATTGTGCCGCTCCCGTAACTCTGGTTAGGTTGGCATCGAAAAAAACGCTCTCGGGTGCTTTAGAGTGCCGAGTTTATTACTGCGCATTAAGAAATGACCACCTCCAACGTTTGGTTTATGTTTTATAAGCATTTTTAATTTTATTGCTTAAATCGCATTTTCTCGGCGAGCTGAGCACTTTTTCTGAATTGTGCCGCTCCCGTCACTCTGGTTAGGTTGGCATCGAAAAAAACGCTCTCGGGTGCTTTAGAGTGCCGAGTTATTCACTGCGCATGAAGAAATGACCACCTCCAACGTTTGGTTTATGTTTTATAAGCATTTTTAATTTTATTGCTTAAATCGCATTTTCTCGGCGAGCTGAGCACTTTTTCTGAATTGTGCCGCTCCCGTCACTCTGGTTAGGTTGGCATCGAAAAAAACGCTCTCGGGTGCTTTAGAGTGCCGAGTTTATCACTGCGCATGAAGAAATGACCACCTCCAACGTTTGGTTTATGTTTTATAAGCATTTTTAATTTTATTGCTTAAATCGCATTTTCTCGGCGAGCTGAGCGCTTTTTCTGAATGGTGCCGCTCCCGTCACTCTGGTTAGGTTGGCATCGAAAAAAACGCTCTCGGGTGCTTTAGAGTGCCGAGTTATTCACTGCGCATGAAGAAATGACCACCTCCAACGTTTGGTTTATGTTTAATAAGCATTTTTAATTTTATTGCTTAAATCGCATTTTCTCGGCGAGCTGAGCGCTTTTTCTGAATTGTGCCGCTCCCGTCACTCTGGTTAGGTTGGCATCGAAAAAAACGCTCTCGGGTGCTTTAGAGTGCCGAGTTATTCACTGCGCATGAAGAAATGACCACCTCCAACGTTTGGTTTATGTTTAATAAGCATTTTTAATTTTATTGCTTAAATCGCATTTTCTCGGCGAGCTGAGCACTTTTTCTGAATTGTGCCGCTCCCGTCACTCTGGTTAGGTTGGCATCGAAAAAAACGCTCTCGGGTGCTTTAGAGTGCCGAGTTTATTACTGCGCATTAAGAAATGACCACCTCCAACGTTTGGTTTATGTTTTATAAGCATTTTTAATTTTATTGCTTAAATCGCATTTTCTCGGCGAGCTGAGCACTTGTTCTGAATTGTGCCGCTCCCGTCACTCTGGTTAGGTTGGCATCGAAAAAAACGCTCTCGGGTGCTTTAGAGTGCCGAGTTTATTACTGCGCATTAAGAAATGACCACCTCCAACGTTTGGTTTATGTTTTATAAGCATTTTTAATTTTATTGCTTAAATCGCATTTTCTCGGCGAGCTGAGCACTTTTTCTGAATTGTGCCGCTCCCGTCACTCTGGTTAGGTTGGCATCGAAAAAAACGCTATCGGGTGCTTTAGAGTGCCGAGTTATTCACTGCGCATGAAGAAATGACCACCTCCAACGTTTGGTTTATGTTTAATAAGCATTTTTAATTTTATTGCTTAAATCGCATTTTCTCGGCGAGCTGAGCACTTTTTCTGAATTGTGCCGCTCCCGTCACTCTGGTTAGGTTGGCATCGAAAAAAACGCTCTCGGGTGCTTTAGAGTGCCGAGTTTATTACTGCGCATGAAGAAATGACCACCTCCAACGTTTGGTTTATGTTTAATAAGCATTTTTAATTTTATTGCTTAAATCGCATTTTCTCGGCGAGCTGAGCACTTTTTCTGAATTGTGCCGCTCCCGTCACTCTGGTTAGGTTGGCATCGAAAAAAACGCTCTCGGGTGCTTTAGAGTGCCGAGTTTATTACTGCGCGTTAAGAAATGACCACCTCCAACGTTTGGTTTATGTTTTATAAGCATTTTTAATTTTATTGCTTAAATCGCATTTTCTCGGCGAGCTGAGCACTTTTTCTGAATTGTGCCGCTCCCGTCACTCTGGTTAGGTTGGCATCGAAAAAAACGCTCTCGGGTGCTTTAGAGTGCCGAGTTATTCACTGCGCATGAAGAAATGACCACCTCCAACGTTTGGTTTATGTTTTATAAGCATTTTTAATTTTATTGCTTAAATCGCATTTTCTCGGCGAGCTGAGCGCTTTTTCTGAATTGTGCCGCTCCCGTCACTCTGGTTAAGTTGGCATCGAAAAAAACGCTCTCGGGTGCTTTAGAGTGCCGAGTTTATTACAGCGCATTAAGAAATGACCACCTCCAACGTTTGGTTTATGTTTTATAAGCATTTTTAATTTTATTGCCTAAATCGCATTTTCTCGGCGAGCTGAGCACTTTTTCTGAATTGTGCCGCTCCCGTCACTCTGGTTAGGTTGGCATCGAAAAAAACGCTCTCGGGTGCTTTAGAGTGCCGAGTTTATTACTGCGCATTAAGAAATGACCACCTCCAACGTTTGGTTTATGTTTTATAAGCATTTTTAATTTTATTGCTTAAATCGCATTTTCTCGGCGAGCTGAGCACTTTTTCTGAATTGTGCCGCTCCCGTCACTCTGGTTAGGTTGGCATCGAAAAAAACGCTATCGGGTGCTTTAGAGTGCCGAGTTATTCACTGCGCATGAAGAAATGACCACCTCCAACGTTTGGTTTATGTTTAATAAGCATTTTTAATTTTATTGCTTGAATCGCATTTTCTCGGCGAGCTGAGCACTTTTTCTGAATTGTGCCGCTCCCGTCACTCTGGTTAGGTTGGCATCGAAAAAAACGCTCTCGGGTGCTTTAGAGTGCCGAGTTTATTACTGCGCATTAAGAAATGACCACCTCCAACGTTTGGTTTATGTTTTATAAGCATTTTTAATTTTATTGCTTAAATCGCATTTTCTCGGCGAGCTGAGCACTTTTTCTGAATTGTGCCGCTCCCGTCACTCTGGTTAGGTTGGCATCGAAAAAAACGCTCTCGGGTGCTTTAGAGTGCCGAGTTTATTACTGCGCATGAAGAAATGACCACCTCCAACGTTTGGTTTATGTTTAATAAGCATTTTTAATTTTATTGCTTAAATCGCATTTTCTCGGCGAGCTGAGCACTTTTTCTGAATTGTGCCGCTCCCGTCACTCTGGTTAGGTTGGCATCGAAAAAAACGCTCTCGGGTGCTTTAGAGTGCCGAGTTTATTACTGCGCATTAAGAAATGACCACCTCCAACGTTTGGTTTATGTTTTATAAGAATTTTTAATTTTATTGCTTAAATCGCATTTTCTCGGCGAGCTGAGCACTTTTTCTGAATTGTGCCGCTCCCGTCACTCTGGTTAGGTTGGCATCGAAAAAAACGCTCACGGGTGCTTTAGAGTGCCGAGTTTATTACTGCGCATTAAGAAATGACCACCTCCAACGTTTGGTTTATGTTTTATAAGCATTTTTAATTGTATTGCTTAAATCGCATTTTCTCGGCGAGCTGAGCACTTTTTCTGAATTGTGCCGCTCCCGTCACTCTGGTTAGGTTGGCATCGAAAAAAACGCTCTCGGGTGCTTTAGAGTGCCGAGTTATTCACTGCGCATGAAGAAATTACCACCTCCAACGTTTGGTTTATGTTTTATAAGCATTTTTAATTTTATTGCTTAAATCGCATTTTCTCGGCGAGCTGAGCACTTTTTCTGAATTGTGCCGCTCCCGTCACTCTGGTTAGGTTGGCATCGAAAAAAACGCTCTCGGGTGCTTTAGAGTGCCGAGTTTATCACTGCGCATGAAGAAATGACCACCTCCAACGTTTGGTTTATGTTTTATAAGCATTTTTAATTTTATTGCTTAAATCGCATTTTCTCGGCGAGCTGAGCGCTTTTTCTGAATTGTGCCGCTCCCGTCACTCTGGTTAGGTTGGCATCGAAAAAAACGCTCTCGGGTGCTTTAGAGTGCCGAGTTTATCACTGCGCATGAAGAAATGACCACCTCCAACGTTTGGTTTATGTTTTATAAGCATTTTTAATTTTATTGCTTAAATCGCATTTTCTCGGCGAGCTGAGCGCTTTTTCTGAATTGTGCCGCTCCCGTAACTCTGGTTAGGTTGGCATCGAAAAAAACGCTCTCGGGTGCTTTAGAGTGCCGAGTTTATCACTGCGCATGAAGAAATGACCACTTCCAACGTTTGGTTTATGTTTTATAAGCATTTTTAATTTTATTGCTTAAATCGCATTTTCTCGGCGAGCTGAGCACTTTTTCTGAATTGTGCCGCTCCCGTCACTCTGGTTAGGTTGGCATCGAAAAAAACGCTCTCGGGTGCTTTAGAGTGCCGAGTTTATTACTGCGCATTAAGAAATGACCACCTCCAACGTTTGGTTTATGTTTTATAAGCATTTTTAATTTTATTGCTTAAATCGCATTTTCTCGGCGAGCTGAGCACTTTTTCTGAATTGTGCCGCTCCCGTCACTCTGGTTGGGTTGGCATCGAAAAAAACGCACTCGGGTGCTTTAGAGTGCCGAGTTATTCACTGCGCATGAAGAAATGACCACCTCCAACGTTTGGTTTATGTTTTATAAGCATTTTTAATTTTATTGCTTAAATCGCATTTTCTCGGCGAGCTGAGCACTTTTTCTGAATTGTGCCGCTCCCGTCACTCTGGTTAGGTTGGCATCGAAAAAAACGCTCTCGGGTGCTTTAGAGTGCCGAGTTTGCGCATGAAGAAATGACCACCTCCAACGTTTGGTTTATGTTTTATAAGCATTTTTAATTTTATTGCTTAAATCGCATTTTCTCGGCGAGCTGAGCGCTTTTTCTGAATTGTGCCGCTCCCGTCACTCTGGTTAGGTTGGCATCGAAAGAAACGCTCTCGGGTGCTTTAGAGTGCCGAGTTTATTACTGCGCATTAAGAAATGACCACCTCCAACGTTTGGTTTATCTTTTATAAGTATTTTTAATTTTATTGCTTAAATCGCATTTTCTCGGCGAGCTGAGCACTTTTTCTGAATTGTGCCGCTCCCGTCACTCTGGTTAGGTTGGCATCGAAAAAAACGCTCTCGGGTGCTTTAGAGTGCCGAGTTTATCACTGCGCATGAAGAAATGACCACCTCCAACGTTTGGTTTATGTTTTATAAGCATTTTTAAATTTATTGCTTAAATCGCATTTTCTCGGCGAGCTGAGCGCTTTTTCTGAATTGTGCCGCTCCCGTCACTCTGGTTAGGTTGGCATCGAAAAAAACGCTCTCGGGTGCTTTAGAGTGCCGAGTTATTCACTGCGCATGAAGAAATGACCACCTCCAACGTTTGGTTTATGTTTTATAAGCATTTTTAGTTTTATTGCTTAAATCGCATTTTCTCGGCGAGCTGAGCACTTTTTCTGAATTGTGCCGCTCCCGTCACTCTGGTTAGGTTGGCATCGAAAAAAACGCTCTCGGGTGCTTTAGAGTGCCGAGTTTATCACTGCGCATGAAGAAATGACCACCTCCAACGTTTGGTTTATGTTTAATAAGCATTTTTAATTTTATTGCTTAAATCGCATTTTCTCGGCGAGCTGAGCACTTTTTCTGAATTGTGCCGCTCCCGTCACTCTGGTTAGGTTGGCATCGAAAAAAACGCTCTCGGGTGCTTTAGAGTGCCGACTTTATCACTGCGCATGAAGAAATGACCACCTCCAACGTTTGGTTTATGTTTTATAAGCATTTTTAATTTTATTGCTTAAATCGCATTTTCTCGGCGAGCTGAGCACTTTTTCTGAATTGTGCCGCTCCCGTCACTCTGGTTAGGTTGGCATCGAAAAAAACGCTCTCGGGTGCTTTAGAGTGCCGAGTTAATCACTGCGCATGAAGAAATGACCACCTCCAACGTTTGGTTTATGTTTTATAAGCATTTTTAATTTTATTGCTTAAATCGCATTTTCTCGGCGAGCTGAGCGCTTTTTCTGAATTGTGCCGCTCCCGTCACTCTGGTTAGGTTGGCATCGAAAAAAACGCTCTCGGGTGCTTTAGAGTGCCGAGTTTATCACTGCGCATGAAGAAATGACCACCTCCAACGTTTGGTTTATGTTTTATAAGCATTTTTAATTTTATTGCTTAAATCGCATTTTCTCGGCGAGCTGAGCGCTTTTTCTGAATTGTGCCGCTCCCGTCACTCTGGTTAGGTTGGCATCGAAAAAAACGCTCTCGGGTGCTTTAGAGTGCCGAGTTTATCACTGCGCATGAAGAAATGACCACCTCCAACGTTTGGTTTATGTTTTATAAGCATTTTTAATTTTATTGCTTAAATCGCATTTTCTCGGCGAGCTGAGCACTTTTTCTGAATTGTGCCGCTCCCGTCACTCTGGTTAGGTTGGCATCGAAAAAAACGCTCTCGGGTGCTTTAGAGTGCCGAGTTATTCACTGCGCATGAAGAACTGACCACCTCCAACGTTTGGTTTATGTTTTATAAGCATTTTTAATTTTATTGCTTAAATCGCATTTTCTCGGCGAGCTGAGCACTTTTTCTGAATTGTGCCGCTCCCGTCACTCTGGTTGGGTTGGCATCGAAAAAAACGCACTCGGGTGCTTTAGAGTGCCGAGTTATTCACTGCGCATGAAGAAATGACCACCTCCAACGTTTGGTTTATGTTTTATAAGCATTTTTAATTTTATTGCTTAAATCGCATTTTCTCGGCGAGCTGAGCACTTTTTCTGAATTGTGCCGCTCCCGTCACTCTGGTTAGGTTGGCATCGAAAAAAACGCTCTCGGGTGCTTTAGAGTGCCGAGTTTGCGCATGAAGAAATGACCACCTCCAACGTTTGGTTTATGTTTTATAAGCATTTTTAATTTTATTGCTTAAATCGCATTTTCTCGGCGAGCTGAGCGCTTTTTCTGAATTGTGCCGCTCCCGTCACTCTGGTTAGGTTGGCATCGAAAGAAACGCTCTCGGGTGCTTTAGAGTGCCGAGTTTATTACTGCGCATTAAGAAATGACCACCTCCAACGTTTGGTTTATCTTTTATAAGTATTTTTAATTTTATTGCTTAAATCGCATTTTCTCGGCGAGCTGAGCACTTTTTCTGAATTGTGCCGCTCCCGTCACTCTGGTTAGGTTGGCATCGAAAAAAACGCTCTCGGGTGCTTTAGAGTGCCGAGTTTATCACTGCGCATGAAGAAATGACCACCTCCAACGTTTGGTTTATGTTTTATAAGCATTTTTAAATTTATTGCTTAAATCGCATTTTCTCGGCGAGCTGAGCGCTTTTTCTGAATTGTGCCGCTCCCGTCACTCTGGTTAGGTTGGCATCGAAAAAAACGCTCTCGGGTGCTTTAGAGTGCCGAGTTATTCACTGCGCATGAAGAAATGACCACCTCCAACGTTTGGTTTATGTTTTATAAGCATTTTTAGTTTTATTGCTTAAATCGCATTTTCTCGGCGAGCTGAGCACTTTTTCTGAATTGTGCCGCTCCCGTCACTCTGGTTAGGTTGGCATCGAAAAAAACGCTCTCGGGTGCTTTAGAGTGCCGAGTTTATTACTGCGCATTAAGAAATGACCACCTCCAACGTTTGGTTTATGTTTTATAAGCATTTTTAATTTTATTGCTTAAATCGCATTTTCTCGGCGAGCTGAGCACTTTTTCTGAATTGTGCCGCTCCCGTCACTCTGGTTAGGTTGGCATCGAAAAAAACGCTCTCGGGTGCTTTAGAGTGCCGAGTTATTCACTGCGCATGAAGAAATGACCACCTCCAACGTTTGGTTTATGTTTTATAAGCATTTTTAATTTTATTGCTTAAATCGCATTTTCTCGGCGAGCTGAGCACTTTTTCTGAATTGTGCCGCTCCCGTCACTCTGGTTAGGTTGGCATCGAAAAAAACGCTCTCGGGTGCTTTAGAGTGCCGAGTTTATCACTGCGCATGAAGAAATGACCACCTCCAACGTTTGGTTTATGTCTTATAAGCATTTTTAATTTTATTGCTTAAATCGCATTTTCTCGGCGAGCTGAGCGCTTTTTCTGAATTGTGCCGCTCCCGTCACTCTGGTTAGGTTGGCATCGAAAAAAACGCTCTCGGGTGCTTTAGAGTGCCGAGTTTATCACTGCGCATGAAGAAATGACCACCTCCAACGTTTGGTTTATGTTTTATAAGCATTTTTAATTTTATTGCTTAAATCGCATTTTCTCGGCGAGCTGAGCGCTTTTTCTGAATTGTGACGCTCCCGTAACTCTGGTTAGGTTGGCATCGAAAAAAACGCTCTCGGGTGCTTTAGAGTGCCGAGTTATTCACTGCGCACGAAGAAATGACCACCTCCAACGTTTGGTTTATGTTTTATAAGCATTTTTAATTGTATTGCTTAAATCGCATTTTCTCGGCGAGCTGAGCACTGTTTCTGAATTGTGCCGCTCCCGTCACTCTGGTTAGGTTGGCATCGAAAAAAACGCTCTCGGGTGCTTTAGAGTGCCGAGTTTATCACTGCGCATGAAGAAATGACCACCTCCAACGTTTGGTTTATGTTTTATAAGCATTTTTAATTTTATTGCTTAAATTGCATTTTCTCGGCGAGCTGAGCGCTTTTTCTGAATTGTACCGCTCCCGTCACTCTGGTTAGGTTGGCATCGAAAAAAACGCTCTCGGGTGCTTTAGAGTGCCGAGTTTATCACTGCGCATGAAGAAATGACCACCTCCAACGTTTGGTTTATGTTTTATAAGCATTTTTAATTTTATTGCTTAAATCGCATTTTCTCGGCGAGCTGAGCGCTTTTTCTGAATTGTGCCGCTCCCGTAACTCTGGTTAGGTTGGCATCGAAAAAAACGCTCTCGGGTGCTTTAGAGTGCCGAGTTTATCACTGCGCATGAAGAAAAGACCACCTCCAACGTTTGGTTTATGTTTTATAAGCATTTTTAATTTTATTGCTTAAATCGCATTTTCTCGGCGAGCTGAGCACTTTTTCTGAATTGTGCCGCTCCCGTCACTCTGGTTAGGTTGGCATCGAAAAAAACGCTCTCGGGTGCTTTAGAGTGCCGAGTTTATTACTGCGCATTAAGAAATGACCACCTCCAACGTTTGGTTTATGTTTTATAAGCATTTTTAATTTTATTGCTTAAATCGCATTTTCTCGGCGAGCTGAGCACTTTTTCTGAATTGTGCCGCTCCCGTAACTCTGGTTAGGTTGGCATCGAAAAAAACGCTCTCGGGTGCTTTAGAGTGCCCAGTTTATCACTGCGCATGAAGAAATGACCACCTCCAACGTTTGGTTTATGTTTTATAAGCATTTTTAATTTTATTGCTTAAATCGCATTTTCTCGGCGAGCTGAGCGCTTTTTCTGAATTGTGCCGCTCCCGTCACTCTGGTTAGGTTGGCATCGAAAAAAACGCTCTCGGGTGCTTTAGAGTGCCGAGTTTATCACTGCGCATGAAGAAATGACCACCTCCAACGTTTGGTTTATGTTTTATAAGCATTTTTAATTTTATTGCTTAAATCGCATTTTCTCGGCGAGCTGAGCGCTTTTTCTGAATTGTGCCGCTCCCGTCACTCTGGTTAGGTTGGCATCGAAAAAAACGCTCTCGGGTGCTTTAGAGTGCCGAGTTTATCACTGCGCATGAAGAAATGACCACCTCCAACGTTTGGTTTATGTTTTATAAGCATTTTTAATTTTATTGCTTAAATCGCATTTTCTCGGCGAGCTGAGCGCTTTTTCTGAATTGTGCCGCTCCCGTCACTCTGGTTAGGTTGGCATCGAAAGAAACGCTCTCGGGTGCTTTAGACTGCCGAGTTTATCACTGCGCATGAAGAAATGACCACCTCCAACGTTTGGTTTATGTTTTATAAGCATTTTTAATTTTATTGCTTAAATCGCATTTTCTCGGCGAACTGAGCACTTTTTCTGAATTGTGCCGCTCCCGTCACACTGGTTAGGTTGGCATCGAAAAAAACGCTCTCGGGTGCTTTAGAGTGCCGAGTTTATTACTGCGCATTAAGAAAAGACCACCTCCAACGTTTGGTTTATGTTTTATAAGCATTTTTAATTTTATTGCTTAAATCGCATTTTCTCGGCGAGCTGAGCACTTTTTCTGAATTGTGCCGCTCCCGTCACTCTGGTTAGGTTGGCATCGAAAAAAACGCTCTCGGGTGCTTTAGAGTGCCGAGTTATTCACTGCGCATGAAGAAATGACCACCTCCAACGTTTGGTTTATGTTTTATAAGCATTTTTAATTTTATTGCTTAAATCGCATTTTCTCGGCGAGCTGAGCACTTTTTCTGAATTGTGCCGCTCCCGTCACTCTGGTTAGGTTGGCATCGAAAAAAACGCTCTCGGGTGCTTTAGAGTGCCGAGTTATTCACTGCGCATGAAGAAATGACCACCTCCAACGTTTGGTTTATGTTTTATAAGCATTTTTAATTTTATTGCTTAAATCGCATTTTCTCGGCGAGCTGAGCACTTTTTCTGAATTGTGCCGCTCCCGTCACTCTGGTTAGGTTGGCATCGAAAAAAACGCTCTCGGGTGCTTTAGAGTGCCGAGTTTATTACTGCGCATTAAGAAATGACCACCTCCAACGTTTGGTTTATGTTTTATAAGCATTTTTAAATTTATTGCTTAAATCGCATTTTCTCGGCGAGCTGAGCACTTTTTCTGAATTGTGCCGCTCCCGTCACTCTGGTTAGGTTGGCATCGAAAAAAACGCTCTCGGGTGCTTTAGAGTGCCGAGTTATTCACTGCGCATGAAGAAATGACCACCTCCAACGTTTGGTTTATGTTTTATAAGCATTTTTAATTTTATTGCTTAAATCGCATTTTCTCGGCGAGCTGAGCACTTTTTCTGAATTGTGCCGCTCCCGTCACTCTGGTTAGGTTGGCATCGAAAAAAACGCTCTCGGGTGCTTTAGAGTGCCGAGTTAATCACTGCGCATGAAGAAATGACCACCTCCAACGTTTGGTTTATGTTTTATAAGCATTTTTAATTTTATTGCTTAAATCGCATTTTCTCGGCGAGCTGAGCGCTTTTTCTGAATTGTCCCGCTCCCGTCACTCTGGTTAGGTTGGCATCGAAAAAAACGCTCTCGGGTGCTTTAGAGTTCCGAGTTTATCACTGCGCATGAAGAAATGACCACCTCCAACGTTTGGTTTATGTTTTATAAGCATTTTTAATTTTATTGCTTAAATCGCATTTTCTCGGCGAGTTGAGCGCTTTTTCTGAATTGTGCCGCTCCCGTCACTCTGGTTAGGTTGGCATCGAAAAAAACGCTCTCGGGTGCTTTAGAGTTCCGAGTTTATCACTGCGCATGAAGAAATGACCACCTCCAACGTTTGGTTTATGTTTTATAAGCATTTTTAATTTTATTGCTTAAATCGCATTTTCTCGGCGAGCTGAGCGCTTTTTCTGAATTGTGCCGCTCCCGTCACTCTGGTTAGGTTGGCATCGAAAAAAACGCTCTCGGGTGCTTTAGAGTGCCGAGTTTATCACTGCGCATGAAAAAATGACCACCTCCAACGTTTGGTTTATGTTTTATAAGCATTTTTAATTTTATTGCTTAAATCGCATTTTCTCGGCGAGCTGAGCACTTTTTCTGAATTGTGCCGCTCCCGTCACTCTGGTTAGGTTGGCATCGAAAAAAACGCTCTCGGGTGCTTTAGAGTGCCGAGTTTATCACTGCGCATGAAGAAATGACCACCTCCAACGTTTGGTTTATGTTTTATAAGCATTTTTAATTTTATTGCTTAAATCGCATTTTCTCGGCGAGCTGAGCGCTTTTTCTGAATTGTGCCGCTCCCGTCACTCTGGTTAGGTTGGCATCGAAAAAAACGCTCTCGGGTGCTTTAGAGTGCCGAGTTTATTACTGCGCATTAAGAAATGACCACCTCCAACGTTTGGCTTATGTTTTATAAGCATTTTTAATTTTATTGCTTAAATCGCATTTTCTCGGCGAGCTGAGCACTTTTTCTGAATTGTGCCGCTCCCGTCACTCTGGTTAGGTTGGCATCGAAAAAAACGCTCTCGGGTGCTTTAGAGTGCCGAGTTTATCACTGCGCATGAAGAAATGACCACCTCCAACGTTTGGTTTATGTTTTATAAGCATTTTTAATTTTATTGCTTAAATCGCATTTTCTCGGCGAGCTGAGCGCTTTTTCTGAATTGTGCCGCTCCCGTCACTCTGGTTAGGTTTGCATCGAAAAAAACGCTCTCGGGTGCTTTAGAGTGCCGAGTTTATCACTGCGCATGAAAAAAGGACCACCTCCAACGTTTGGTTTATGTTTTATAAGCATTTTTAATTTTATTGCTTAAATCGCATTTTCTCGGCGAGCTGAGCACTTTTTCTGAATTGTGCCGCTCCCGTCACTCTGGTTAGGTTGGCATCGAAAAAAACGCTCTCGGGTGCTTTAGAGTGCCGAGTTATTCACTGCGCATGAAGAAATGACCACCTCCAACGTTTGGTTTATGTTTAATAAGCATTTTTAATTTTATTGCTTAAATCGCATTTTCTCGGCGAGCTGAGCACTTTTTCTGAATTGTGCCGCTCCCGTCACTCTGGTTAGGTTGGCATCGAAAAAAACGCTCTCGGGTGCTTTAGAGTGCCGAGTTTATTACTGCGCATTAAGAAATGACCACCTCCAACGTTTGGTTTATGTTTTATAAGCATTTTTAAATTTATTGCTTAAATCGCATTTTCTCGGCGAGCTGAGCACTTTTTCTGAATTGTGCCGCTCCCGTCACTCTGGTTAGGTTGGCATCGAAAAAAACGCTCTCGGGTGCTTTAGAGTGCCGAGTTATTCACTGCGCATGAAGAAATGACCACCTCCAACGTTTGGTTTATGTTTTATAAGCATTTTTAATTTTATTGCTTAAATCGCATTTACTCGGCGAGCTGAGCACTTTTTCTGAATTGTGCCGCTCCCGTCACTCTGGTTAGGTTGGCATCGAAAAAAACGCTCTCGGGTGCTTTAGAGTGCCGAGTTTATTACTGCGCATTAAGAAAAGACCACCTCCAACGTTTGGTTTATGTTTTATAAGCATTTTTAATTTTATTGCTTAAATCGCATTTTCTCGGCGAGCTGAGCACTTTTTCTGAATTGTGCCGCTCCCGTCACTCTGGTTAGGTTGGCATCGAAAAAAACGCTCTCGGGTGCTTTAGAGTGCCGAGTTATTCACTGCGCATGAAGAAATGACCACCTCCAACGTTTGGTTTATGTTTTATAAGCATTTTTAATTTTATTGCTTAAATCGCATTTTCTCGGCGAGCTGAGCACTTTTTCTGAATTGTGCCGCTCCCGTCACTCTGGTTAGGTTGGCATCGAAAAAAACGCTCTTGGGTGCTTTAGAGTGCCGAGTTTATCACTGCGCATGAAGAAATGACCACCTCCAACGTTTGGTTTATGTTTTATAAGCATTTTTAATTTTATTGCTTAAATCGCATTTTCTCGGCGAGCTGAGCGCTTTTTCTGAATTGTGCCGCTCCCGTCACTCTGGTTAGGTTGGCATCGAAAAAAACGCTCTCGGGTGCTTTAGAGTGCCGAGTTTATCACTGCGCATGAAGAAATGACCACCTCCAACGTTTGGTTTATGTTTAATAAGCATTTTTAATTTTATTGCTTAAATCGCATTTTCTCGGCGAGCTGAGCACTTTTTCTGAATTGTGCCGCTCCCGTCACTCTGGTTAGGTTGGCATCGAAAAAAACGCTCTCGGGTGCTTTAGAGTGCCGAGTTATTCACTGCGCATGAAGAAATGACCACCTCCAACGTTTGGTTTATGTTTAATAAGCATTTTTAATTTTATTGCTTAAATCGCATTTTCTCGGCGAGCTGAGCAGTTTTTCTGAATTGTGCCGCTCCCGTCACTCTGGTTAGGTTGGCATCGAAAAAAACGCTCTCGGGTGCTTTAGAGTGCCGAGTTTATTACTGCGCATTAAGAAATGACCACCTCCAACGTTTGGTTTATGGTTTATAAGCATTTTTAATTTTATTGCTTAAATCGAATTTTCTCTGCGAGCTGAGCGCTTTTTCTGAATTGTGCCGCTCCCGTCACTCTGGTTAGGTTTGCATCGAAAAAAACGCTCTCGGGTGCTTTAGAGTGCCGAGTTTATCACTGCGCATGAAAAAATGACCACCTCCAACGTTTGGTTTATGTTTTATAAGCATTTTTAATTTTATTGCTTAAATCGCATTTTCTCGGCGAGCTGAGCACTTTTTCTGAATTGTGCCGCTCCCGTCACTCTGGTTAGGTTGGCATCGAAAAAAACGCTCTCGGGTGCTTTAGAGTGCCGAGTTATTCACTGCGCATGAAGAAATGACCACCTCCAACGTTTGGTTTATGTTTAATAAGCATTTTTAATTTTATTGCTTAAATCGCATTTTCTCGGCGAGCTGAGCACTTTTTCTGAATTGTGCCGCTCCCGTCACTCTGGTTAGGTTGGCATCGAAAAAAACGCTCTCGGGTGCTTTAGAGTGCCGAGTTTATTACTGCGCATTAAGAAATGACCACCTCCAACGTTTGGTTTATGTTTTATAAGCATTTTTAATTGTATTGCTTAAATCGCATTTTCTCGGCGAGCTGAGCACTTTTTCTGAATTGTGCCGCTCCCGTCACTCTGGTTAGGTTGGCATCGAAAAAAACGCTCTCGGGTGCTTTAGAGTGCCGAGTTATTCACTGCGCATGAAGAAATGACCACCTCCAACGTTTGGTTTATGTTTTATAAGCATTTTTAATTTTATTGCTTAAATCGCATTTTCTCGGCGAGCTGAGCACTTTTTCTGAATTGTGCCGCTCCCGTCACTCTGGTTAGGTTGGCATCGAAAAAAACGCTCTCGGGTGCTTTAGAGTGCCGAGTTATTCACTGCGCATGAAGAAATGACCACCTCCAACGTTTGGTTTATGTTTTATAAGCATTTTTAATTTGTTTGCTTAAATCGCATTTTCTCGGCGAGCTGAGCACTTTTTCTGAATTGTGCCGCTCCCGTCACTCTGGTTAGGTTGGCATCGAAAAAAACGCTCTCGGGTGCTTTAGAGTGCCGAGTTTATCACTGCGCATGAAGAAATGACCACCTCCAACGTTTGGTTTATGTTTTATAAGCATTTTTAATTGTATTGCTTAAATCGCATTTTCTCGGCGAGCTGAGCGCTTTTTCTGAATTGTGCCGCTCCCGTCACTCTGGTTAGGTTGGCATCGAAAAAAACGCTCTCGGGTGCTTTAGACTGCCGAGTTTATCACTGCGCATGAAGAAATGACCACCTCCAACGTTTGGTTTATGTTTTATAAGCATTTTTAATTTTATTGCTTAAATCGCATTTTCTCGGCGAACTGAGCACTTTTTCTGAATTGTGCCGCTCCCGTCACACTGGTTAGGTTGGCATCGAAAAAAACGCTCTCGGGTGCTTTAGAGTGCCGAGTTTATTACTGCGCATTAAGAAAAGACCACCTCCAACGTTTGGTTTATGTTTTATAAGCATTTTTAATTTTATTGTTTAAATCGCATTTTCTCGGCGAGCTGAGCACTTTTTCTGAATTGTGCCGCTCCCGTCACTCTGGTTAGGTTGGCATCGAAAAAAACGCTCTCGGGTGCTTTAGAGTGCCGAGTTATTCACTGCGCATGAAGAAATGACCACCTCCAACGTTTGGTTTATGTTTTATAAGCATTTTTAATTTTATTGCTTAAATCGCATTTTCTCGGCGAGCTGAGCACTTTTTCTGAATTGTGCCGCTCCCGTCACTCTGGTTAGGTTGGCATCGAAAAAAACGCTCTCGGGTGCTTTAGAGTGCCGAGTTATTCACTGCGCACGAAGAAATGACCACCTCCAACGTTTGGTTTATGTTTTATAAGCATTTTTATTTTATTGCTTAAATCGCATTTTTTAGGCGAGCTGAGCGCTTTTTCTGAATTGTGCCGCTCCCGTCACTCTGGTTAGGTTGGCATCGAAAAAAACGCTCTCGGGTGCTTTAGAGTGCCGAGTTTATCACTGCGCATGAAGAAATGACCACCTCCAACGTTTGGTTTATGTTTTATAAGCATTTTTAATTTTATTGCTTAAATCGCATTTTCTCGGCGAGCTGAGCGCTTTTTCTGAATTGTGCCGCTCCCGTCACTCTGGTTAGGTTGGCATCGAAAAAAACGCTCTCGGGTGCTTTAGAGTGCCGAGTTTATCACTGCGCATGAAGAAATGACCACCTCCAACGTTTGGTTTATGTTTTATAAGCATTTTTAATTTTATTGCTTAAATCGCATTTTCTCGGCGAGCTGAGCACTTTTTCTGAATTGTGCCGCTCCCGTCACTCTGGTTAGGTTGGCATCGAAAAAAACGCTCTCGGGTGCTTTAGAGTGCCGAGTTATTCACTGCGCATGAAGAAATGACCACCTCCAACGTTTGGTTTATGTTTTATAAGCATTTTTAATTTTATTGCTTGAATCGCATTTTCTCGGCGAGCTGAGCACTTTTTCTGAATTGTGCCGCTCCCGTCACTCTGGTTAGGTTGGCATCGAAAAAAACGCTCTCGGGTGCTTTAGAGTGCCGAGTTAATCACTGCGCATGAAGAAATGACCACCTCCAACGTTTGGTTTATGTTTTATAAGCATTTTTAATTTTATTGCTTAAATCGCATTTTCTCGGCGAGCTGAGCGCTTTTTCTGAATTGTCCCGCTCCCGTCACTCTGGTTAGGTTGGCATCGAAAAAAACGCTCTCGGGTGCTTTAGAGTTCCGAGTTTATCACTGCGCATGAAGAAATGACCACCTCCAACGTTTGGTTTATGTTTTATAAGCATTTTTAATTTTATTGCATAAATCGCATTTTCTCGGCGAGCTGAGCGCTTTTTCTGAATTGTGCCGCTCCCGTCACTCTGGTTAGGTTGGCATCGAAAAAAACGCTCTCGGGTGCTTTAGAGTGCCGAGTTTATCACTGCGCATGAAGAAATGACCACCTCCAACGTTTGGTTTATGTTTAATAAGCATTTTTAATTTTATTGCTTAAATCGCATTTTCTCGGCGAGCTGAGCGCTTTTTCTGAATTGTGCCGCTCCCGTCACTCTGGTTAGGTTGGCATCGAAAAAAACGCTCTCGGGTGCTTTAGAGTGCCGAGTTATTCACTGCGCATGAAGAAATGACCACCTCCAACGTTTGGTTTATGTTTTATAAGCATTTTTAATTTTATTGCTTAAATCGCATTTTCTCGGCGAGCTGAGCACTTTTTCTGAATTGTGCCGCTCCCGTCACTCTGGTTAGGTTGGCATCGAAAAAAACGCTCTCGGGTGCTTTAGAGTGCCGAGTTTATCACTGCGCATGAAGAAATGACCACCTCCAACGTTTGGTTTATGTTTTATAAGCATTTTTAATTTTATTGCTTAAATCGCATTTTCTCGGCGAGCTGAGCACTTTTTCTGAATTGTGCCGCTCCCGTCACTCTGGTTAGGTTGGCATCGAAAAAAACGCTCTCGGGTGCTTTAGAGTGCCGAGTTTATTACTGCGCATTAAGAAATGACCACCTCCAACGTTTGGTTTATGTTTTATAAGCATTTTTAATTTTATTGCTTAAATCGCATTTTCTCGGCGAGCTGAGCACTTTTTCTGAATTGTGCCGCTCCCGTCACTCTGGTTAGGTTGGCATCGAAAAAAACGCTCTCGGGTGCTTTAGAGTGCCGAGTTATTCACTGCGCATGAAGAAATGACCACCTCCAACGTTTGGTTTATATTTTATAAGCATTTTTAATTTTATTGCTTAAATCGCATTTTCTCGGCGAGCTGAGCACTTTTTCTGAATTGTGCCGCTCCCGTCACTCTGGTTAGGTTGGCATCGAAAAAAACGCTCTCGGGTGCTTTAGAGTGCCGAGTTATTCACTGCGCATGAAGAAATGACCACCTCCAACGTTTGGTTTATGTTTTATAAGCATTTTTAATTTTATTGCTTAAATCGCATTTTCTCGGCGAGCTGAGCACTTTTTCTGAATTGTGCCGCTCCCGTCACTCTGGTTAGGTTGGCATCGAAAAAAACGCTCTCGGGTGCTTTAGAGTGCCGAGTTTATCACTGCGCACGAAGAAATGACCACCTCCAACGTTTGGTTTATGTTTTATAAGCATTTTTAATTTTATTGCTTAAATCGCATTTTCTCGGCGAGCTGAGCACTTTTTCTGAATTGTGCCGCTCCCGTCACTCTGGTTAGGTTGGCATCGAAAAAAACGCTCTCGGGTGCTTTAGAGTGCCGAGTTTATTACTGCGCATTAAGAAATGACCACCTCCAACGTTTGGTTTATGTTTTATAAGCATTTTTAATTTTATTGCTTAAATCGCATTTTCTCGGCGAGCTGAGCACTTTTTCTGAATTGTGCCGCTCCCGTCACTCTGGTTAGGTTGGCATCGAAAAAAACGCTCTCGGGTGCTTTAGAGTGCCGAGTTATTCACTGCGCATGAAGAAATGACCACCTCCAACGTTTGGTTTATGTTTTATAAGAATTTTTAATTTTATTGCTTAAATCGCATTTTCTCGGCGAGCTGAGCACTTTTTCTGAATTGTGCCGCTCCCGTCACTCTGGTTAGGTTGGCATCGAAAAAAACGCTCTCGGGTGCTTTAGAGTGCCGAGTTTATCACTGCGCATGAAGAAATGACCACCTCCAACGTTTGGTTTATGTTTAATAAGCATTTTTAATTTTATTGCTTAAATCGCATTTTCTCGGCGAGCTGAGCACTTTTTCTGAATTGTGCCGCTCCCGTCACTCTGGTTAGGTTGGCATCGGAAAAAAACGCTCTCGGGTGCTTTAGAGTGCCGAGTTTATCACTGCGCATGAAGAAATGACCACCTCCAACGTTTGGTTTATGTTTTATAAGCATTTTTAATTTTATTGCTTAAATCGCATTTTCTCGGCGAGCTGAGCACTTTTTCTGAATTGTGCCGCTCCCGTCACTCTGGTTAGGTTGGCATTGAAAAAAACGCTCTCGGGTGCTTTAGAGTGCCGAGTTATTCACTGCGCATGAAGAAATGACCACCTCCAACGTTTGGTTTATGTTTTATAAGCATTTTTAATTTTATTGCTTAAATCGCATTTTCTCGGCGAGCTGAGCACTTTTTCTGAATTGTGCCGCTCCCGTCACTCTGGTTAGGTTGGCATCGAAAAAAACCCTCTTGGGTGCTTTAGAGTACCGAGTTTATCACTGCGCATGACGAAATGACCACCTCCAACGTTTGGTTTATGTTTTATAAGCATTTTTAATTTTATTGCTTAAATCGCATTTTCTCGGCGAGCTGAGCGCTTTTTCTGAATTGTGCCGCTCCCGTCACTCTGGTTAGGTTGGCATCGAAAAAAACGCTCTCGGGTGCTTTAGAGTGCCGAGTTATTCACTGCGCATGAAGAAATGACCACCTCCAACGTATGGTTTATGTTTTATAAGCATTTTTAATTTTATTGCTTAAATCGCATTTTCTCGGCGAGCTGAGCGCTTTTTCTGAATTGTGCCGCTCCCGTCACTCTGGTTAGGTTGGCATCGAAAAAAACGCTCTCGGGTGCTTTAGAGTGCCAAGTTATTCACTGCGCATGAAGAAATGACCACCTCCAACGTTTGGTTTATGTTTAATAAGCATTTTTAATTTTATTGCTTAAATCGCATTTTCTCGGCGAGCTGAGCACTTTTTCTGAATTGTGCCGCTCCCGTCGCTCTGGTTAGGTTGGCATCGAGAAAAACGCTCTCGGGTGCTTTAGAGTGCCGAGTTTATTACTGCGCATTAAGAAATGACCACCTCCAACGTTTGGTTTATGTTTTATAAGCATTTTTAATTTTATTGCTTAAATCGCATTTTCTCGGCGAGCTGAGCGCTTTTTCTGAATTGTGCCGCTCCCGTCACTCTGGTTAGGTTGGCATCGAAAAAAACGCTCTCGGGTGCTTTAGAGTGCCGAGTTATTCACTGCGCATGAAGAAATGACCACCTCCAACGTTTGGTTTATGTTTAATAAGCATTTTTAATTTTATTGCTTAAATCGCATTTTCTCGGCGAGCTGAGCACTTTTTCTGAATTGTGCCGCTCCCGTCACTCTGGTTAGGTTGGCATCGAAAAAAACGCTCTCGGGTGCCTTAGAGTGCCGAGTTTATTACTGCGCATTAAGAAATGACCACTTCCAACGTTTGGTTTATGTTTTACAAGCATTTTTAATTTTATTGCTTAAATCGCATTTTCTCGGCGAGCTGAGCACTTTTTCTGAATTGTGCCGCTCCCGTCACTCTGGTTAGGTTGGCATCGAAAAAAACGCTCTCGGGTGCTTTAGAGTGCCGAGTTATTCACTGCGCATGAAGAAATGACCACCTCCAACGTTTGGTTTATGTTTTATAAGCATTTTTAATTTTATTGCTTAAATCGCATTTTCTCGGCGAGCTGAGCACTTTTTCTGAATTGTGCCGCTCCCGTCACTCTGGTTAGGTTGGCATCGAAAAAAACGCTCTCGGGTGCTTTAGAGTGCCGAGTTTATCACTGCGCATGAAGAAATGACCACCTCCAACGTTTGGTTTATGTTTTATAAGCATTTTTAATTTTATTGCTTAAATCGAATTTTCTCGGCGAGCTGAGCGCTTTTTCTGAATTGTGCCGCTCCCGTCACTCTGGTTAGGTTGGCATCGAAAAAAACGCTCTCGGGTGCTTTAGAGTGCCGAGTTATTCTAAAAATGCTTATAAAACATAAACCAAACGTTGGAGGTGGTCATTTCTTAATGCGCAGTAATAAACTCGGCACTCTAAAGCACCCGAGAGCGTTTTTTTCGATGCCAACCTAACCAGAGTGACGGGAGCGGCACAATTCAGAAAAAGCGCTCAGCTCGCCGAGAAAATGCGATTTAAGCAATAAAATTAAAAATGCTTATAAAACATAAACCAAACGTTGGAGGTGGTCATTTCTTAATGCGCAGTAATAAACTCGGCACTCTAAAGCACCCGAGAGCGTTTTTTTCGATGCCAACCTAACCAGAGTGACGGGAGCGGCACAATTCAGAAAAAGTGCTCAGCTCGCCGAGAAAATGCGATTTAAGCAATAAAATTAAAAATGCTTATTAAACATAAACCAAACGTTGGAGGTTGTCATTTCTTCATGCGCAGTGAATAACTCGGCACTCTAAAGCACCCGAGAGCGTTTTTTTCGATGCCAACCTAACCAGAGTGACGGGAGCGGCACAATTCAGAAAAAGCGCTCAGCTCGCCGAGAAAAGCAATGAAATTAAAAATGCTTATAAAACATAAACCAAACGTTGGAGGTGGTCATTTCTTAATGCGCAGTAATAAACTCGGCACTCTAAAGCACCCGAGAGCGTTTTTTTCGATGCCAACCTAACCAGAGTGACGGGAGCGGCACAATTCAGAAAAAGCGCTGAGCTCGCCGAGAAAATGCGATTTAAGCAATAAAATTAAAAATGCTTATAAAACATAAACCAAACGTTGGAGGTGGTCATTTCTTCATGCGCAGTGATAAACTCGGCACTCTAAAGCACCCGAGAGCGTTTTTTTCGATGCCAACCTAACCAGAGTGACGGGAGCGGCACAATTCAGAAAAAGCGCTCAGCTCACCGAGAAAATGCGATTTAAGCAATAAAATTAAAACTGCTTATAAAACATAAACCAAACGTTGGAGGTGGTCATTTCTTCATGCGCAGTGATAAACTCGGCACTCTAAAGCACCCGAGAGCGTTTTTTTCGATGCCAACCTAACCAGAGTGACGGGAGCGGCACAATTCAGAAAAAGTGCTCAGCTCGCCGAGAAAATGCGATTTAAGCAATAAAATTAAAAATGCTTATAAAACATAAACCAAACGTTGGAGGTGGTCATTTCTTCATGCGCAGTGATAAACTCGGCACTCTAAAGCACCCGAGAGCGTTTTTTTCGATGCCAACCTAACCAGAGTGACGGGAGCGGCACAATTCAGAAAAAGCGCTCAGCTCGCCGAGAAAATGCGATTTAAGAAATAAAATTAAAAATGCTTATAAAACATAAACCAAACGTTGGAGGTGGTCATTTCTTCATGCGCAGTGATAAACTCGGCACTCTAAAGCACCCGAGAGCGTTTTTTTCGATGCCAACCTAACCAGAGTGACGGGAGCGGCACAATTCAGAAAAAGTGCTCAGCTCGCCGAGAAAATGCGATTCAAGCAATAAAATTAAAAATGCTTATTAAACATAAACCAAACGTTGGAGGTGGTCATTTCTTCATGCGCAGTGAATAACTCGGCACTCTAAAGCACCCGAGAGCGTTTTTTTCGATGCCAACCTAACCAGAGTGACGGGAGCGGCACAATTCAGAAAAAGTGCTCAGCTCGCCGAGAAAATGCGATTTAAGCAATAAAATTAAAAATGCTTATAAAACATAAACCAAATGTTGGAGGTGGTAATTTCTTAATGCGCAGTAATAAACTCGGCACTCTAAAGCACCCGAGAGCGTTTTTTTCGATGCCAACCTAACCAGAGTGACGGAGCGGCACAATTCAGAAAAAGTGCTCAGCTCGCCGATAAAATGCGATTTAAGCAATAAAATTAAAAATGCTTATAAAACATAAACCAAACGTTGGAGGTGGTCATTTCTTAATGCGCAGTAATAAACTCGGCACTCTAAAGCACCCGAGAGCGTTTTTTTCGATGCCAACCTAACCAGAGTGACGGGAGCGGCACAATTCAGAAAAAGCGCTCAGCTCGCCGAGAAAATGCGATTTAAGCAATAAAATTAAAAATGCTTATAAAACATAAACCAAACGTTGGAGGTGGTCATTTCTTAATGCGCAGTAATAAACTCGGCACTCTAAAGCAGCCGAGAGCGTTTTTTTCGATGCCAACCTAACCAGAGTGACGGGAGCGGCACAATTCAGAAAAAGTGCTCAGCTCGCCGAGAAAATGCGATTTAAGCAATAAAATTAAAAATGCTTATTAAACATAAACCAAACGTTGGAGGTTGTCATTTCTTCATGCGCAGTGAATAACTCGGCACTCTAAAGCACCCGAGAGCGTTTTTTTCGATGCCAACCTAACCAGAGTGACGGGAGCGGCACAATTCAGAAAAAGCGCTCAGCTCGCCGAGAAAAGCAATGAAATTAAAAATGCTTATAAAACATAAACCAAACGTTGGAGGTGGTCATTTCTTAATGCGCAGTAATAAACTCGGCACTCTAAAGCACCCGAGAGCGTTTTTTTCGATGCCAACCTAACCAGAGTGACGGGAGCGGCACAATTCAGAAAAAGCGCTGAGCTCGCCGAGAAAATGCGATTTAAGCAATAAAATTAAAAATGCTTATAAAACATAAACCAAACGTTGGAGGTGGTCATTTCTTCATGCGCAGTGATAAACTCGGCACTCTAAAGCACCCGAGAGCGTTTTTTTCGATGCCAACCTAACCAGAGTGACGGGAGCGGCACAATTCAGAAAAAGCGCTCAGCTCACCGAGAAAATGCGATTTAAGCAATAAAATTAAAACTGCTTATAAAACATAAACCAAACGTTGGAGGTGGTCATTTCTTCATGCGCAGTGATAAACTCGGCACTCTAAAGCACCCGAGAGCGTTTTTTTCGATGCCAACCTAACCAGAGTGACGGGAGCGGCACAATTCAGAAAAAGTGCTCAGCTCGCCGAGAAAATGCGATTTAAGCAATAAAATTAAAAATGCTTATAAAACATAAACCAAACGTTGGAGGTGGTCATTTCTTCATGCGCAGTGATAAACTCGGCACTCTAAAGCACCCGAGAGCGTTTTTTTCGATGCCAACCTAACCAGAGTGACGGGAGCGGCACAATTCAGAAAAAGCGCTCAGCTCGCCGAGAAAATGCGATTTAAGAAATAAAATTAAAAATGCTTATAAAACATAAACCAAACGTTGGAGGTGGTCATTTCTTCATGCGCAGTGATAAACTCGGCACTCTAAAGCACCCGAGAGCGTTTTTTTCGATGCCAACCTAACCAGAGTGACGGGAGCGGCACAATTCAGAAAAAGTGCTCAGCTCGCCGAGAAAATGCGATTCAAGCAATAAAATTAAAAATGCTTATTAAACATAAACCAAACGTTGGAGGTGGTCATTTCTTCATGCGCAGTGAATAACTCGGCACTCTAAAGCACCCGAGAGCGTTTTTTTCGATGCCAACCTAACCAGAGTGACGGGAGCGGCACAATTCAGAAAAAGTGCTCAGCTCGCCGAGAAAATGCGATTTAAGCAATAAAATTAAAAATGCTTATAAAACATAAACCAAACGTTGGAGGTGGTAATTTCTTAATGCGCAGTAATAAACTCGGCACTCTAAAGCACCCGAGAGCGTTTTTTTCGATGCCAACCTAACCAGAGTGACGGAGCGGCACAATTCAGAAAAAGTGCTCAGCTCGCCGATAAAATGCGATTTAAGCAATAAAATTAAAAATGCTTATTAAACATAAACCAAACGTTGGAGGTGGTCATTTCTTCATGCGCAGTGAATAACTCGGCACTCTAAAGCACCCGATAGCGTTTTTTTCGATGCCAACCTAACCAGAGTGACGGGAGCGGCACAATTCAGAAAAAGTGCTCAGCTCGCCGAGAAAATGCGATTTAAGCAATAAAATTAAAAATGCTTATAAAACATAAACCAAACGTTGGAGGTGGTCATTTCTTAATGCGCAGTAATAAACTCGGCACTCTAAAGCACCCGAGAGCGTTTTTTTCGATGCCAACCTAACCAGAGTGACGGGAGCGGCACAATTCAGAAAAAGTGCTCAGCTCGCCGAGAAAATGCGATTTAGGCAATAAAATTAAAAATGCTTATAAAACATAAACCAAACGTTGGAGGTGGTCATTTCTTAATGCGCAGTAATAAACTCGGCACTCTAAAGCACCCGAGAGCGTTTTTTTCGATGCCAACCTAACCAGAGTGACGGGAGCGGCACAATTCAGAAAAAGCGCTCAGCTCGCCGAGAAAATGCGATTTAAGCAATAAAATTAAAAATGCTTATAAAACATAAACCAAACGTTGGAGGTGGTCATTTCTTCATGCGCAGTGAATAACTCGGCACTCTAAAGCACCCGAGAGCGTTTTTTTCGATGCCAACCTAACCAGAGTGACGGGAGCGGCACAATTCAGAAAAAGTGCTCAGCTCGCCGAGAAAATGCGATTTAAGCAATAAAATTAAAAATGCTTATAAAACATAAACCAAACGTTGGAGGTGGTCATTTCTTAATGCGCAGTAATAAACTCGGCACTCTAAAGCACCCGAGAGCGTTTTTTTCGATGCCAACCTAACCAGAGTGACGGGAGCGGCACAATTCAGAAAAAGTTCTCAGCTCGCCGAGAAAATGCGATTTAAGCAATAAAATTAAAAATGCTTATAAAACATAAACCAAACGTTGGAGGTGGTCATTTCTTAATGCGCAGTAATAAACTCGGCACTCTAAAGCACCCGAGAGCGTTTTTTTCGATGCCAACCTAACCAGAGTGACGGGAGCGGCACAATTCAGAAAAAGCGCTCAGCTCGCCGAGAAAATGCGATTTAAGCAATAAAATTAAAAATGCTTATAAAACATAAACCAAACGTTGGAGGTGGTCATTTCTTAATGCGCAGTAATAAACTCGGCACTCTAAAGCACCCGAGAGCGTTTTTTTCGATGCCAACCTAACCAGAGTGACGGGAGCGGCACAATTCAGAAAAAGTGCTCAGCTCGCCGAGAAAATGCGATTTAAGCAATAAAATTAAAAATGCTTATTAAACATAAAAAGAACGTTGGAGGTTGTCATTTCTTCATGCGCAGTGAATAACTCGGCACTCTAAAGCACCCGAGAGCGTTTTTTTCGATGCCAACCTAACCAGAGTGACGGGAGCGGCACAATTCAGAAAAAGCGCTCAGCTCGCCGAGAAAATGCGATTTAAGCAATAAAATTAAAAATGCTTATTAAACATAAACCAAACGTTGGAGGTGGTCATTTCTTCATGCGCAGTGAATAACTCGGCACTCTAAAGCAGCCGAGAGCGTTTTTTTTCGATGCCAACCTAACCAGAGTGACGGGAGCGGCACAATTCAGAAAAAGTGCTCAGCTCGCCGAGAAAATGCGATTTAAGCAATAAAATTAAAAATGCTTATAAAACATAAACCAAACGTTGGAGGTGGTCATTTCTTCATGCGCAGTGATAAACTCGGCACTCTAAAGCACCCGAGAGCGTTTTTTTCGATGCCAACCTAACCAGAGTGACGGGAGCGGCACAATTCAGAAAAAGCGCTCAGCTCGCCGAGAAAATGCGATTTAAGCAATAAAATTAAAAATGCTTATAAAACATAAACCAAACGTTGGAGGTGGTCATTTCTTCATGCGCAGTGATGAACTCGGCACTCTAAAGCACCCGAGAGCGTTTTTTTCGATGCCAACCTAACCAGAGTGACGTGAGCGGCACAATTCAGAAAAAGTGCTCAGCTCGCCGAGAAAATGCGATTTAAGCAATAAAATTAAAAATGCTTATTAAACATAAACCAAACGTTGGAGGTGGTCATTTCTTCATGCGCAGTGAATAACTCGGCACTCTAAAGCACCCGATAGCGTTTTTTTCGATGCCAACCTAACCAGAGTGACGGGAGCGGCACAATTCAGAAAAAGTGCTCAGCTCGCCGAGAAAATGCGATTTAAGCAATAAAATTAAAAATGCTTATAAAACATAAACCAAACGTTGGAGGTGGTCATTTCTTAATGCGCAGTAATAAACTCGGCACTCTAAAGCACCCGAGAGCGTTTTTTTCGATGCCAACCTAACCAGAGTGACGGGAGCGGCACAATTCAGAAAAAGTGCTCAGCTCGCCGAGAAAATGCGATTTAAGCAATAAAATTAAAAATGCTTATAAAACATAAACCAAACGTTGGAGGTGGTCATTTCTTAATGCGCAGTAATAAACTCGGCACTCTAAAGCACCCGAGAGCGTTTTTTTCGATGCCAACCTAACCAGAGTGACGGGAGCGGCACAATTCAGAAAAAGTGCTCAGCTCGCCGAGAAAATGCGATTTAAGCAATAAAATTAAAAATGCTTATAAAACATAAACCAAACGTTGGAGGTGGTCATTTCTTAATGCGCAGTAATAAACTCGGCACTCTAAAGCACCCGAGAGCGTTTTTTTCGATGCCAACCTAACCAGAGTGACGGGAGCGGCACAATTCAGAAAAAGCGCTGAGCTCGCCGAGAAAATGCGATTTAAGCAATAAAATTAAAAATGCTCATAAAACATAAACCAAACGTTGGAGGTGGTCATTTCCTAATGCGCAGTAATAAACTCGGCACTCTAAAGCACCCGAGAGCGTTTTTTTCGATGCCAACCTAACCAGAGTGACGGGAGCGGCACAATTCAGAAAAAGCGCTCAGCTCGCCGAGAAAATGCGATTTAAGCAATAAAATTAAAAATGCTTATAAAACATAAACCAAACGTTGGAGGTGGTCATTTCTTCATGCGCAGTGAATAACTCGGCACTCTAAAGCACCCGAGAGCGTTTTTTTCGATGCCAACCTAACCAGAGTGACGGGAGCGGCACAATTCAGAAAAAGTGCAGCTCGCCGAGAAAATGCGATTTAAGCAATAAAATTAAAAATGCTTATAAAACATAAACCAAACGTTGGAGGTGGTCATTTCTTAATGCGCAGTAATAAACTCGGCACTCTAAAGCACCCGAGAGCGTTTTTTTCGATGCCAACCTAACCAGAGTGACGGGAGCGGCACAATTCAGAAAAAGCGCTCAGCTCGCCGAGAAAATGCGATTTAAGCAATAAAATTAAAAATGCTTATTAAACATAAACCAAACGTTGGAGGTGGTCATTTCTTCATGCGCAGTGAATAACTCGGCACTCTAAAGCACCCGAGAGCGTTTTTTTCGATGCCAACCTAACCAGAGTGACGGGAGCGGCACAATTCAGAAAAAGTGCTCAGCTCGCCGAGAAAATGCGATTTAAGCAATAAAATTAAAAATGCTTATAAAACATAAACCAAACGTTGGAGGTGGTCATTTCTTCATGCGCAGTGATAAACTCGGCACTCTAAAGCACCCGAGAGCGTTTTTTTCGATGCCAACCTAACCAGAGTGACGGGAGCGGCACAATTCAGAAAAAGTGCTCAGCTCGCCGAGAAAATGCGATTTAAGCAATAAAACTAAAAATGCTTATAAAACATAAACCAAACGTTGGAGGTGGTCATTTCTTCATGCGCAGTGAATAACTCGGCACTCTAAAGCACCCGAGAGCGTTTTTTTCGATGCCAACCTAACCAGAGTGACGGGAGCGGCACAATTCAGAAAAAGCGCTCAGCTCGCCGAGAAAATGCGATTTAAGCAATAAAATTAAAAATGCTTATTAAACATAAACCAAACGTTGGAGGTGGTCATTTCTTCATGCGCAGTGAATAACTCGGCACTCTAAAGCACCCGAGAGCGTTTTTTTCGATGCCAACCTAACCAGAGTGACGGGAGAGGCACAATTCAGAAAAAGCGCTCAGCTCGCCGAGAAAATGCGATTTAAGCAATAAAATTAAAAATGCTTATAAAACATAAACCAAACGTTGGAGGTGGTCATTTCTTCATGCGCAGTGATAAACTCGGCACTCTAAAGCACCCGAGAGCGTTTTTTTCGATGCCAACCTAACCAGAGTGACGGGAGCGGCACAATTCAGAAAAAGTGCTCAGCTCGCCGAGAAAATGCGATTTAAGCAATAAAATTAAAAATGCTTATAAAACATAAACCAAACGTTGGAGGTGGTCATTTCTTCATGCGCAGTGATAAAGTCGGCACTCTAAAGCACCCGAGAGCGTTTTTTTCGATGCCAACCTAACCAGAGTGACGGGAGCGGCACAATTCAGAAAAAGTGCTCAGCTCGCCGAGAAAATGCGATTTAAGCAATAAAATTAAAAATGCTTATTAAACATAAACCAAACGTTGGAGGTGGCCATTTCTTCATGCGCAGTGATAAACTCGGCACTCTAAAGCACCCGAGAGCGTTTTTTTCGATGCCAACCTAACCAGAGTGACGGGAGCGGCACAATTCAGAAAAAGTGCTCAGCTCGCCGAGAAAATGCGATTTAAGCAATAAAACTAAAAATGCTTATAAAACATAAACCAAACGTTGGAGGTGGTCATTTCTTCATGCGCAGTGAATAACTCGGCACTCTAAAGCACCCGAGAGCGTTTTTTTCGATGCCAACCTAACCAGAGTGACGGGAGCGGCACAATTCAGAAAAAGCGCTCAGCTCGCCGAGAAAATGCGATTTAAGCAATAAATTTAAAAATGCTTATAAAACATAAACCAAACCTTGGAGGTGGTCATTTCTTCATGCGCAGTGATAAACTCGGCACTCTAAAGCACCCGAGAGCGTTTTTTTCGATGCCAACCTAACCAGAGTGACGGGAGCGGCACAATTCAGAAAAAGTGCTCAGCTCGCCGAGAAAATGCGATTTAAGCAATAAAATTAAAAATGCTTATAAAACATAAACCAAACGTTGGAGGTGGTCATTTCTTCATGCGCAGTGATAAACTCGGCACTCTAAAGCACCCGAGAGCGTTTTTTTCGATGCCAACCTAACCAGAGTGACGGGAGCGGCACAATTCAGAAAAAGCGCTCAGCTCGCCGAGAAAATGCGATTTAAGCAATAAAATTAAAAATGCTTATAAAACATAAACCAAACGTTGGAGGTGGTCATTTCTTCATGCGCAGTGATAAACTCGGCACTCTAAAGCACCCGAGAGCGTTTTTTTCGATGCCAACCTAACCAGAGTGACGGGAGCGGCACAATTCAGAAAAAGTGCTCAGCTCGCCGAGAAAATGCGATTTAAGCAATAAAATTAAAAATGCTTATAAAACATAAAACAAACGTTGGAGGTTGTCATTTCCTCAGGCGCAGTGAATAACTCGGCACTCTAAAGCACCCGAGAGCGTTTTTTTCGATGCCAACCTAACCAGAGTGACGGGAGCGGCACAATTCAGAAAAAGTGCTCAGCTCGCCGAGAAAATGCGATTTAAGCAATAAAATTAAAAATGCTTATAAAACATAAACCAAACGTTGGAGGTGGTCATTTCTTAATGCGCAGTAATAAACTCGGCACTCTAAAGCACCCGTGAGCGTTTTTTTCGATGCCAACCTAACCAGAGTGACGGGATTGGCACAATTCAGAAAAAGTGCTCAGCTCGCCGAGAAAATGCGATTTAAGCAATAAAATTAAAAATGCTTATAAAACATAAACCAAATGTTGGAGGTGGTCATTTCTTCATGCGCAGTGATAAAGTCGGCACTCTAAAGCACCCGAGAGCGTTTTTTTCGATGCCAACCTAACCAGAGTGACGGGAGCGGCACAATTCAGAAAAAGTGCTCAGCTCGCCGAGAAAATGCGATTTAAGCAATAAAATTAAAAATGCTTATTAAACATAAACCAAACGTTGGAGGTGGTCATTTCTTCATGCGCAGTGATAAACTCGGCACTCTAAAGCACCCGAGAGCGTTTTTTTCGATGCCAACCTAACCAGAGTGACGGGAGCGGCACAATTCAGAAAAAGTGCTCAGCTCGCCGAGAAAATGCGATTTAAGCAATACAACTAAAAATGCTTATAAAACATAAACCAAACGTTGGAGGTGGTCATTTCTTCATGCGCAGTGAATAACTCGGCACTCTAAAGCACCCGAGAGCGTTTTTTTCGATGCCAACCTAACCAGAGTGACGGGAGCGGCACAATTCAGAAAAAGCGCTCAGCTCGCCGAGAAAATGCGATTTAAGCAATAAATTTAAAAATGCTTATAAAACATAAACCAAACGTTGGAGGTGGTCATTTCTTCATGCGCAGTGATAAACTCGGCACTCTAAAGCACCCGAGAGCGTTTTTTTCGATGCCAACCTAACCAGAGTGACGGGAGCGGCACAATTCAGAAAAAGTGCTCAGCTCGCCGAGAAAATGCGATTTAAGCAATAAAATAAAAAATGCTTATAAAACATAAACCAAACGTTGGAGGTGGTCATTTCTTCATGCGCAGTGATAAACTCGGCACTCTAAAGCACCCGAGAGCGTTTTTTTCGATGCCAACCTAACCAGAGTGACGGGAGCGGCACAATTCAGAAAAAGCGCTCAGCTCGCCGAGAAAATGCGATTTAAGCAATAAAATTAAAAATGCTTATAAAACATAAACCAAACGTTGGAGGTGGTCATTTCTTCATGCGCAGTGATAAACTCGGCACTCTAAAGCACCCGAGAGCGTTTTTTTCGATGCCAACCTAACCAGAGTGACGGGAGCGGCACAATTCAGAAAAAGTGCTCAGCTCGCCGAGAAAATGCGATTCAAGCAATAAAATTAAAAATGCTTATTAAACATAAACCAAACGTTGGAGGTGGTCATTTCTTCATGCGCAGTGAATAACTCGGCACTCTAAAGCACCCGAGAGCGTTTTTTTCGATGCCAACTGTAGTGTCGTGATAATTAGACACTACCCCTTTAAGAGACGGAGGAAGTGAGAGGGCATAAAACAGAGAGCGGGAGAGTTGTAATAAAACAGAACGAGCGAGGAGTCAATGTTGCACTACCTGTAACTATGAATGAAAGTTATTAAAGCTTCAACTTCAAAGATCTAAACTGAGAGGACATCCAGTTTCTACAATGGCGACGAGGATATTGCGCGACTGACGTAAATGGATCCCCGCGACGGAGTTTCTACCGCTCACAACTGTTAGCCTGCTGGAGCGCAGGATAGCCGCTTTGCTGGTGACGGTCTCGTGAGTAAACGGCCGTATGGCGGACGTAGTTTGATGCTGGAATATCTCCGGTACGAAGCTGTTTTACTATCTGGCCTCGCATCTTAAGAAAGAAGACGCCATCGTCTAGCTAATGACGCTCGCACTATAGTCGGGAGAGACGTGCTATTGCCTATCGCAGACGAAGGGGCTAGCAACGGCTACACACGTGGACGTGACTGGACGGTGGTATTCCTGTGGGAAGACAAAGAAAACGCTGTCGAACAAACCCTATTGTGACAATGGCGGGTGTGGCTGGATTACCCGCATTCCCCCTTTTTGATGTACACGCAGAGTCGGCTTCCCTTTCCCTGAAATGGACGAAGTGGATGAGGAGATTTGAGACATTTCTCACGGCGGCTGCCATAACTGATAAAACAAGAAAAAAGGCTATGCTTCTGTACTACGCTGGGGAACAAGTGCAGGATATCTTTGAGACTTTTCCTGAAAGAGGCCAACCAGGTGATTTCGATAAGGCAGTACAACTGCTCACCGAATATTTCAGTCCAAGTCATAATGTAGAATATGAAATCTATGTATTTAGACAATCAAAACAAAACCCAGGTGAAACTGTTGATGCTTTTCACACCAGACTGAGACAGCTATCTCAGAATTGTGAATTCACTAATGTAGACAAGGAAATTAAGTCTCAGATAATACTCTGCTGCACATCATCACGTCTCAGGAGAAGGGCACTGAGAGACCCGGACATGACTCTGAAAGGTCTATTGGATCTGGCCCGAGCTTTCGAGACATCGGAACTTCAGGCGTCTGGCATTGAAAACAATCGAGATACTGGACATGTTGCAGCCATGCTCTATTCAAGACGCAGAGGATGGAACACCTCTGAACGCCGTATGGAAAACATGGACCGTAGAGATCAGCCAGGGATGAAATGTAGGAATTGTGGAGGTGCGTTTCCTCATCAGGGTGGTCAGGCAGCATGTCCAGCGAAAGGTCTACAGTGTCGGACATGTGGAAAATTCAACCATTTCGCCCGCTGCTGTCTCTCCGGCCCTGGCATGAAGGTGAAACACCGTCAACATGGACAGAAAATGGAACCGACACAGAGCGCACAAGAGGTGTCGTGGCCTAACAGGCGCAGACAAATCAAAACTATTGTTGCTGACGGTGCTGACACCGCGCCCATAAGTCATCTCGCGGCTGATGACTCGAGCACGGATGATGAGTACATCTTTGTCACTAGAGCTGCGGAGGGGAGAAAACCACCAGTGAGGTCAGTCATGGTAGCTGGTGAATACATTGATGTTCTTGTTGATTCGGGAGCCTCAGCTGATCTCCTGGATCGAAGAGCCTACGGCGCGTTGAAAACGAAACTCAAACTGGAGCAGTCAAGCAAAAGGATATACCCTTATGGTACAAACGTTCCCCTTTCCCTTCGTGGTAAGGTCACCACAACAGTCTCTGCCAATGGGAGAACAGCTCAGGCAGCATTCTACGTTGTTGATGGAGACCACGGCTCGCTGCTGGGCCATGACACTGCAACTAAACTAGGTCTCATACAGGTGCAACCTTACAAGCTCAAAATTGTTCACAAACCTGGAAGATCAAACTCGGCAGACTACGTGTCACGCCATCCACAAACACTTCACACGCCCAGTATCACAGATGACGTGGACACTGGAATGCATGTCTCCGTCATTGCTACACATGCAGTACCCAAGACTGTGCATCAACCGCTGCGAATGTCTGAACTCCCACAGGGGCCTTGGGAGGATGTTGCAGTGGACTTCTGTGGCCCCTTTCCTTCAGGTGACTACCTGTTAGTCCTCATGGATGAGTGTTCGAGGTTTCCCTTTGTGGAGATTATGCCATCTACATCGGCATGCAGACTCATCCCTGTCATGGACAAAATCTTTTCGACAGTGGGAATCCCAAAAGTGGTGAGAAGCGGTAATGGGCCCCCATTCTCGAGCAAGGCTTTTTCGGACTTTGCAAGATACCTTGGATTCCACCACAGGAAGGTAACCCCCTACTGGCCACAGGCCGACACTGCGGTTGAAAGGTTCAACAGGACTCTGACCAAAGCGATCCACACAGCTACGCTGGAAGGCAAGCCGTGGAAGCAAGAGCTGTACAAGTTCCTCAGGGACTACAGGGCAACACCTCATCATACCACCAACCGGCCTCCGGCTGAGGTGTTCTATGGTCGGCCCATAAGTATAAAGCTGCCGTCCATCTCTCATCCCCCCAGTGATGATGATCTCCGTCGGACAGATGGATTGAGGAAGGACAAAATGAAGAAGTATGCGGACGAAAGGAGGAACGCATCACACTCTGTGCTCAAGGAGGGTGATGTTGTCCTAATACAACAGAGGAAGACGGGAAAACTTGTGACGCCCTTCAACCCAAACCCCTACAAAGTCATCGCAGTGAACGGAACGATGGTCACTGCACAGAGACAGGACCACAGACTCACAAGACATAGATCGCACTTCAAACTCTTGAAGCACAAACCGGAAGTCCCATTCACAACAGGAGACGGTGATAACTGTGATGACGACAGTGTTAATGGACAAGCAGGTGATCCCGAACACGTTAACCTTGAAACCAGGAGGCGACGCCCTGTGAGGGTAAACAGACGACCGCCTCAGACTCATCACTGAGATATAGCAAAGGCCATAGAGTGATGAGACACTGACAAATTCTCGCCACCGTTATGTTTGTTATCGACACAAGAGTAATGTGTGTTCAGTACTGCTCAGAGATGTTAAGCTTAGTTATTTGTTAAAGTGTTTGTATATCTGATTTTGAATTCATAGTATAATACGGAATCACAATTTTACATGACTGTATTTTGGAAACCACTTTATTTCAATTGTACATTCTGTCAGGGTAAGTAAAGCTGAAACTAAGGAAGGACATTTCATTTAAAAGAAAAGGAGAGATGTAGTGTCGTGATAATTAGACACTACCCCTTTAAGAGACGGAGGAAGTGAGAGGGCATAAAACAGAGAGCGGGAGAGTTGTAACAAAACAGAACGAGCGAGGAGTCAATGTTGCACTACCTGTAACTATGAATGAAAGTTATTAAAGCTTCAACTTCAAAGATCTAAACTGAGAGGACATCCAGTTTCTACACCAACCTAACCAGAGTGACGGGAGCGGCACAATTCAGAAAAAGCGCTCAGCTCGCCGAGAAAATGCGATTTAAGCAATAAAATTAAAAATGCTTATAAAACATAAACCAAACGTTGGAGGTGGTCATTTCTTCATGCGCAGTGATAAACTCGGGACTCTAAAGCACCCGAGAGCGTTTTTTTCGATGCCAACCTAACCAGAGTGACGGGAGCGGCACAATTCAGAAAAAGTGCTCAGCTCGCCGAGAAAATGCGATTTAAGCAATACAATTAAAAATGCTTATAAAACATAAACCAAATGTTGGAGGTGGTCATTTCTTCATGCGCAGTGAATAACTCGGCACTCTAAAGCACCCGAGAGCGTTTTTTTCGATGCCAACCTAACCAGAGTGACGGGAGCGGCACAATTCAGAAAAAGTGCTCAGCTCGCCGAGAAAATGCGATTTAAGCAATAAAATTAAAAATGCTTATAAAACATAAACCAAACGTTGGAGGTGGTCATTTCTTAATGCGCAGTAATAAACTCGGCACTCTAAAGCACCCGAGAGCGTTTTTTTCGATGCCAACCTAACCAGAGTGACGGGAGCGGCACAATTCAGAAAAAGTGCTCAGCTCGCCGAGAAAATGCGATTTAAGCAATAAAATTAAAAATGCTTATAAAACATAAACCAAACGTTGGAAGTGGTCATTTCATCATGCGCAGTGATAAACTCGGCACTCTAAAGCACCCGAGAGCGTTTTTTTCGATGCCAACCTAACCAGAGTTACGGGAGCGGCACAATTCAGAAAAAGCGCTCAGCTCGCCGAGAAAATGCGATTTAAGCAATAAAATTAAAAATGCTTATAAAACATAAACCAAACGTTGGAGGTGGTCATTTCTTCATGCGCAGTGATAAACTCGGCACTCTAAAGCACCCGAGAGCGTTTTTTTCGATGCCAACCTAACCAGAGTGACGGGAGCGGCACAATTCAGAAAAAGCGCTCAGCTCGCCGAGAAAATGCGATTTAAGCAATAAAATTAAAAATGCTTATAAAACATAAACCAAACGTTGGAGGTGGTCATTTCTTCATGCGCAGTGATAAACTCGGCACTCTAAAGCACCCGAGAACGTTTTTTTCGATGCCAACCTAACCAGAGCGACGGGAGCGGCACAATTCAGAAAAAGTGCTCAGCTCGCCGAGAAAATGCGATTTAAGCAATAAAATTAAAAATGCTTATAAAACATAAACCAAACGTTGGAGGTGGTCATTTCTTCATGCGCAGTGAATAACTCGGCACTCTAAAGCACCCGAGAGCGTTTTTTTCGATGCCAACCTAACCAGAGTGACGGGAGCGGCACAATTCAGAAAAAGTGCTCAGCTCGCCGAGAAAATGCGATTTAAGCAATAAAATTAAAAATGCTTATAAAACATAAACCAAACGTTGGAGGTGGTCATTTCTTAATGCGCAGTAATAAACTCGGCACTCTAAAGCACCCGTGAGCGTTTTTTTCGATGCCAACCTAACCAGAGTGACGGGAGCGGCACAATTCAGAAAAAGTGCTCAGCTCGCCGAGAAAATGCGATTTAAGCAATGAAATTAAAAATGCTTATAAAACATAAACCAAACGTTGGAGGTGGTCATTTCTTAATGCGCAGTAATAAACTCGGCACTCTAAAGCACCCGAGAGCGTTTTTTTCGATGCCAACCTAACCAGAGTGACGGGAGCGGCACAATTCAGAAAAAGTGCTCAGCTCGCCGAGAAAATGCGATTTAAGCAATAAAATTAAAAATGCTTATAAAACATAAACCAAACGTTGGAAGTGGTCATTTCATCATGCGCAGTGATAAACTCGGCACTCTAAAGCACCCGAGAGCGTTTTTTTCGATGCCAACCTAACCAGAGTTACGGGAGCGGCACAATTCAGAAAAAGCGCTCAGCTCGCCGAGAAAATGCGATTTAAGCAATAAAATTAAAAATGCTTATAAAACATAGACCAAACGTTGGAGGTGGTCATTTCTTCATGCGCAGTGATAAACTCGGCACTCTAAAGCACCCGAGAGCGTTTTTTTCGATGCCAACCTAACCAGAGTGACGGGAGCGGCACAATTCAGAAAAAGCGCTCAGCTCGCCGAGAAAATGCGATTTAAGCAATAAAATTAAAAATGCTTATAAAACATAAACCAAACGTTGGAGGTGGTCATTTCTTCATGCGCAGTGATAAACTCGGCACTCTAAAGCACCCGAGAACGTTTTTTTCGATGCCAACCTAACCAGAGCGACGGGAGCGGCACAATTCAGAAAAAGTGCTCAGCTCGCCGAGAAAATGCGATTTAAGCAATAAAATTAAAAATGCTTATAAAACATAAACCAAACGTTGGAGGTGGTCATTTCTTCATGCGCAGTGAATAACTCGGCACTCTAAAGCACCCGAGAGCGTTTTTTTCGATGCCAACCTAACCAGAGTGACGGGAGCGGCACAATTCAGAAAAAGTGCTCAGCTCGCCGAGAAAATGCGATTTAAGCAATAAAATTAAAAATGCTTATAAAACATAAACCAAACGTTGGAGGTGGTCATTTCTTAATGCGCAGTAATAAACTCGGCACTCTAAAGCACCCGTGAGCGTTTTTTTCGATGCCAACCTAACCAGAGTGACGGGAGCGGCACAATTCAGAAAAAGTGCTCAGCTCGCCGAGAAAATGCGATTTAAGCAATAAAATTAAAAATGCTTATAAAACATAAACCAAACGTTGGAGGTGGTCATTTCTTCATGCGCAGTGATAAAGTCGGCACTCTAAAGCACCCGAGAGCGTTTTTTTCGATGCCAACCTAACCAGAGTGACGGGAGCGGCACAATTCAGAAAAAGTGCTCAGCTCGCCGAGAAAATGCGATTTATAAAATAAAATTAAAAATGCTTATTAACCATAAACCAAACGTTGGAGGTGGTCATTTCTTCATGCGCAGTGATAAACTCGGCACTCTAAAGCACCCGAGAGCGTTTTTTTCGATGCCAACCTAACCAGAGTGACGGGAGCGGCACAATTCAGAAAAAGTGCTCAGCTCGCCGAGAAAATGCGATTTAAGCAATAAAATTAAAAATGCTTATAAAACATAAACCAAACGTTGGAGGTGGTCATTTCTTCAAGCGCAGTGAATAACTCGGCACTCTAAAGCACCCGAGAGCGTTTTTTCGATGCCAACCTAACCAGAGTGACGGGAGCGGCACAATTCAGAAAAAGCGCTCAGCTCGCCGAGAAAATGCGATTTAAGCAATAAAATTAAAAATGCTTATTAAACATAAACCAAACGTTGGAGGTGGTCATTTCTTCATGCGCAGTGAATAACTCGGCACTCTAAAGCACCCGAGAGCGTTTTTTTCGATGCCAACCTAACCAGAGTGACGGGAGCGGCACAATTCAGAAAAAGCGCTCAGCTCGCCGAGAAAATGCGATTTAAGCAATAAAATTAAATATGCTTATAAAACATAAACCAAACGTTGGAGGTGGTCATTTCTTCATGCGCAGTGATAAACTCGGCACTCTAAAGCACCCGAGAGCGTTTTTTTCGATGCCAACCTAACCAGAGTGACGGGAGCGGCACAATTCAGAAAAAGTGCTCAGCTCGCCGAGAAAATGCGATTTAAGCAATAAAATTAAAAATGCTTATAAAACATAAACCAAACGTTGGAGGTGGTCATTTCTTCATGCGCAGTGAATAACTCGGCACTCTAAAGCACCCGAGAGCGTTTTTTTCGATGCCAACCTAACCAGAGTGACGGGAGCGGCACAATTCAGAAAAAGTGCTCAGCTCGCCGAGAAAATGCGATTTAAGCAATAAAATTAAAAATGCTTATAAAACATAAACCAAACGTTGGAGGTGGTCATTTCTTAATGCGCAGAAATAAACTCGGCACTCTAAAGCACCCGAGAGCGTTTTTTTCGATGCCAACCTAACCAGAGTGACGGGAGCGGCACAATTCAGAAAAAGCGCTCAGCTCGCCGAGAAAATGCGATTTAAGCAATAAAATTAAAAATGCTTATTAAACATAAACCAAACGTTGGAGGTGGTCATTTCTTCATGCGCAGTGAATAACTCGGCACTCTAAAGCACCCGAGAGCGTTTTTTTCGATGCCAACCTAACCAGAGTGACGGGAGCGTCACAATTCAGAAAAAGCGCTCAGCTCGCCGAGAAAATGCGATTTAAGCAATAAAATTAAAAATGCTTATAAAACATAAACCAAACGTTGGAGGTGGTCATTTCTTCATGCGCAGTGATAAACTCGGGACTCTAAAGCACCCGAGAGCGTTTTTTTCGATGCCAACCTAACCAGAGTGACGGGAGCGGCACAATTCAGAAAAAGTGCTCAGCTCGCCGAGAAAATGCGATTTAAGCAATACAATTAAAAAGGCTTATAAAACATAAACCAAACGTTGGAGGTGGTCATTTCTTCATGCGCAGTGAATAACTCGGCACTCTAAAGCACCCGAGAGCGTTTTTTTCGATGCCAACCTAACCAGAGTGACGGGAGCGGCACAATTCAGAAAAAGTGCTCAGCTCGCCGAGAAAATGCGATTTAAGCAATAAAATTAAAAATGCTTATAAAACATAAACCAAACGTTGGAGGTGGTCATTTCTTAATGCGCAGTAATAAACTCGGCACTCTAAAGCACCCGAGAGCGTTTTTTTCGATGCCAACCTAACCAGAGTGACGGGAGCGGCACAATTCAGAAAAAGTGCTCAGCTCGCCGAGAAAATGCGATTTAAGCAATAAAATTAAAAATGCTTATAAAACATAAACCAAACGTTGGAAGTGGTCATTTCTTCATGCGCAGTGATAAACTCGGCACTCTAAAGCACCCGAGAGCGTTTTTTTCGATGCCAACCTAACCAGAGTTACGGGAGCGGCACAATTCAGAAAAAGCGCTGAGCTCGCCGAAAAAATGCGATTTAAGCAATAAAATTAAAAATGCTTATTAAACATAAACCAAACGTTGGAGGTGGTCATTTCTTCATGCGCAGTGAATAACTCGGCACTCTAAAGCACCCGAGAGCGTTTTTTTCGATGCCAACCTAACCAGAGTGACGGGAGAGGCACAATTCAGAAAAAGCGCTCAGCTCGCCGAGAAAATGCGATTTAAGCAATAAAATTAAAAATGCTTATAAAACATAAACCAAACGTTGGAGGTGGTCATTTCTTCATGCGCAGTGATAAACTCGGCACTCTAAAGCACCCGAGAGCGTTTTTTTCGATGCCAACCTAACCAGAGTGACGGGACCGGCACAATTCAGAAAAAGTGCTCAGCTCGCCGAGAAAATGCGATTTAAGCAATAAAATTAAAAATGCTTATAAAACATAAACCAAACGTTGGAGGTGGTCATTTCTTCATGCGCAGTGATAAACTCGGCACTTTAAAGCACTCGAGAGCGTTTTTTTCGATGCCAACCTAACCAGAGTGACGGGAGCGGCACAATTCAGAAAAAGCGCTCAGCTCGCCGAGAAAATGCGATTTAAGCAATAAAATTAAAAATGCTTATAAAACATAAACCAAACGTTGGAGGTGGTCATTTCTTCATGCGCAGTGATAAACTCGGCACTCTAAAGCACCCGAGAGCGTTTTTTTCGATGCCAACCTAACCAGAGTGACGGGAGCGGCACAATTCAGAAAAAGTGCTCAGCTCGCCGAGAAAATGCGATTCAAGCAATAAAATTAAAAATGCTTATTAAACATAAACCAAACGTTGGAGGTGGTCATTTCTTCATGCGCAGTGAATAACTCGGCACTCTAAAGCACCCGAGAGCGTTTTTTTCGATGCCAACCTAACCAGAGTGACGGGAGCGGCACAATTCAGAAAAAGTGCTCAGCTCGCCGAGAAAATGCGATTTAAGCAATAAAATTAAAAATGCTTATAAAACATAAACCAAACGTTGGAGGTGGTCATTTCTTAATGCGCAGTAATAAACTCGGCACTCTAAAGCACCCGAGAGCGTTTTTTTCGATGCCAACCTAACCAGAGTGACGGGAGCGGCACAATTCAGAAAAAGTGCTCAGCTCGCCGAGAAAATGCGATTTAAGCAATAAAATTAAAAATGCTTATAAAACATAAACCAAACGTTGGAGGTGGTCATTTCTTAATGCGCAGTAATAAACTCGGCACTCTAAAGCACCCGAGAGCGTTTTCTTCGATGCCAACCTAACCAGAGTGACGGGAGCGGCACAATTCAGAAAAAGTGCTCAGCTCGCCGAGAAAATGCGATTTAAGCAATAAAATTAAAAATGCTTATTAAACATAAACCAAACGTTGGAGGTGGTCATTTCTTCATGCGCAGTGAATAACTCGGCACTCTAAAGCACCCGATAGCGTTTTTTTCGATGCCAACCTAACCAGAGTGACGGGAGCGGCACAATTCAGAAAAAGTGCTCAGCTCGCCGAGAAAATGCAATTTAAGCAATAAAATTAAAAATGCTTATAAAACATAAACCAAACGTTGGAGGTGGTCATTTCTTAATGCGCAGTAATAAACTCGGCACTCTAAAGCACCCGAGAGCGTTTTTTTCGATGCCAACCTAACCAGAGTGACGGGAGCGGCACAATTCAGAAAAAGTGCTCAGCTCGCCGAGAAAATGCGATTTAAGCAATAAAATTAAAAATGCTTATAAAACATAAACCAAACGTTGGAGGTGGTCATTTCTTAATGCGCAGTAATAAACTCGGCACTCTAAAGCACCCGAGAGCGTTTTTTTCGATGCCAACCTAACCAGAGTGACGGGAGCGGCACAATTCAGAAAAAGTGCTCAGCTCGCCGAGAAAATGCGATTTAAGCAATAAAATTAAAAATGCTTATAAAACATAAACCAAACGTTGGAGGTGGTCATTTCTTAATGCGCAGTAATAAACTCGGCACTCTAAAGCACCCGAGATGGGTTTTTTCGATGCCAACCTAACCAGAGTGACGGGAGCGGCACAATTCAGAAAAAGCGCTCAGCTCGCCGAGAAAATGCGATTTAAGCAATAAAATTAAAAATGCTTATAAAACATAAACCAAACGTTGGAGGTGGTCATTTCCTAATGCGCAGTAATAAACTCGGCACTCTAAAGCACCCGAGAGCGTTTTTTTCGATGCCAACCTAACCAGAGTGACGGGAGCGGCACAATTCAGAAAAAGTGCTCAGCTCGCCGAGAAAATGCGATTTAAGCAATAAAATTAAAAATGCTTATTAAACATAAACCAAACGTTGGAGGTGGTCATTTCTTCATGCGCAGTGAATAACTCGGCACTCTAAAGCACCCGAGAGCGTTTTTTTCGATGCCAACCTAACCAGAGTGACGGGAGCGGCACAATTCAGAAAAAGCGCTCAGCTCGCCGAGAAAATGCGATTTAAGCAATAAAATTAAAAATGCTTATTAAACATAAACCAAACATTGGAGGTGGTCATTTCTTCATGCGCAGTGAATAACTCGGCACTCTAAAGCACCCGAGAGCGTTTTTTTCGATGCCAACCTAACCAGAGTGACGGGAGCGGCACAATTCAGAAAAAGTGCTCAGCTCGCCGAGAAAATGCGATTTAAGCAATAAAATTAAAAATGCTTATAAAACATAAACCAAACGTTGGAGGTGGTCATTTCTTAATGCGCAGTAATAAACTCGGCACTCTAAAGCACCCGAGAGCGTTTTTTTCGATGCCAACCTAACCAGAGTGACGGGAGCGGCACAATTCAGAAAAAGTGCTCAGCTCGCCGAGAAAATGCGATTTAAGCAATAAAATTAAAAATGCTTATAAAACATAAACCAAACGTTGGAGGTGGTCATTTCTTAATGCGCAGTAATAAACTCGGCACTCTAAAGCACCCGAGATGGGTTTTTTCGATGCCAACCTAACCAGAGTGACGGGAGCGGCACAATTCAGAAAAAGCGCTCAGCTCGCCGAGAAAATGCGATTTAAGCAATAAAATTAAAAATGCTTATAAAACATAAACCAAACGTTGGAGGTGGTCATTTCCTAATGCGCAGTAATAAACTCGGCACTCTAAAGCACCCGAGAGCGTTTTTTTCGATGCCAACCTAACCAGAGTGACGGGAGCGGCACAATTCAGAAAAAGTGCTCAGCTCGCCGAGAAAATGCGATTTAAGCAATAAAATTAAAAATGCTTATTAAACATAAACCAAACGTTGGAGGTGGTCATTTCTTCATGCGCAGTGAATAACTCGGCACTCTAAAGCACCCGAGAGCGTTTTTTTCGATGCCAACCTAACCAGAGTGACGGGAGCGGCACAATTCAGAAAAAGCGCTCAGCTCGCCGAGAAAATGCGATTTAAGCAATAAAATTAAAAATGCTTATTAAACATAAACCAAACATTGGAGGTGGTCATTTCTTCATGCGCAGTGAATAACTCGGCACTCTAAAGCACCCGAGAGCGTTTTTTTCGATGCCAACCTAACCAGAGTGACGGGAGCGGCACAATTCAGAAAAAGCGCTCAGCTCGCCGAGAAAATGCGATTTAAGCAATAAAACTAAAAATGCTTATAAAACATAAACCAAACGTTGGAGGTGGTCATTTCTTCATGCGCAGTGAATAACTCGGCACTCTAAAGCACCCGAGAGCGTTTTTTTCGATGCCAACCTAACCAGAGTGACGGGAGCGGCACAATTCAGAAAAAGCGCTCAGCTCGCCGAGAAAATGCGATTTAAGCAATAAATTTAAAAATGCTTATAAAACATAAACCAAACGTTGGAGGTGGTCATTTCTTCATGCGCAGTGATAAACTCGGCACTCTAAAGCACCCGAGAGCGTTTTTTTCGATGCCAACCTAACCAGAGTGACGGGAGCGGCACAATTCAGAAAAAGTGCTCAGCTCGCCGAGAAAATGCGATTTAAGCAATAAAATTAAAAATGCTTATAAAACATAAACCAAACGTTGGAGGTGGTCATTTCTTCATGCGCAGTGATAAACTCGGCACTCTAAAGCACCCGAGAGCGTTTTTTTCGATGCCAACCTAACCAGAGTGACGGGAGCGGCACAATTCAGAAAAAGCGCTCAGCTCGCCGAGAAAATGCGATTTAAGCAATAAAATTAAAAATGCTTATAAAACATAAACCAAACGTTGGAGGTGGTCTTTTCTTCATGCGCAGTGATAAACTCGGCACTCTAAAGCACCCGAGAGCGTTTTTTTCTATGCCAACCTAACCAGAGTGACGGGAGCGGCACAATTCAGAAAAAGTGCTCAGCTCGCCGAGAAAATGCGATTCAAGCAATAAAATTAAAAATGCTTATTAAACATAAACCAAACGTTGGAGGTGGTCATTTCTTAATGCGCAGTAATAAACTCGGCACTCTAAAGCACCCGAGAGCGTTTTTTTCGATGCCAACCTAACCAGAGTGACGGAGCGGCACAATTCAGAAAAAGTGCTCAGTTCGCCGAGAAAATGCGATTTAAGCAATAAAATTAAAAATGCTTATTAAACATAAACCAAACGTTGGAGGTGGTCTATTCTTCATGCGCAGTGAATAACTCGGCACTCTAAAGCACCCGATAGCGTTTTTTTCGATGCCAACCTAACCAGAGTGACGGGAGCGGCACAATTCAGAAAAAGTGCTCAGCTCGCCGAGAAAATGCGATTTAAGCAATAAAATTAAAAATGCTTATAAAACATAAACCAAACGTTGGAGGTGGTCATTTCTTAATGCGCAGTAATAAACTCGGCACTCTAAAGCACCCGAGAGCGTTTTTTTCGATGCCAACCTAACCAGAGTGACGGGAGCGGCACAATTCAGAAAAAGTGCTCAGCTCGCCGAGAAAATGCGATTTAGGCAATAAAATTAAAAATGCTTATAAAACATAAACCAAACGTTGGAGGTGGTCATTTCTTAATGCGCAGTAATAAACTCGGCACTCTAAAGCACCCGAGAGCGTTTTTTTCGATGCCAACCTAACCAGAGTGACGGGAGCGGCACAATTCAGAAAAAGCGCTCAGCTCGCCGAGAAAATGCGATTTAAGCAATAAAATTAAAAATGCTTATAAAACATAAACCAAACGTTGGAGGTGGTCATTTCTTCATGCGCAGTGAATAACTCGGCACTCTAAAGCACCCGAGAGCGTTTTTTTCGATGCCAACCTAACCAGAGTGACGGGAGCGGCACAATTCAGAAAAAGTGCTCAGCTCGCCGAGAAAATGCGATTTAAGCAATAAAATTAAAAATGCTTATTAAACATAAACCAAACGTTGGAGGTGGTCATTTCTTCATGCGCAGTGAATAACTCGGCACTCTAAAGCACCCGAGAGCGTTTTTTTCGATGCCAACCTAACCAGAGTGACCGGAGCGGCACAATTCAGAAAAAGTGCTCAGCTCGCCGAGAAAATGCGATTTAAGCAATAAAATTAAAAATGCTTATTAAACATAAACCAAACGTTGGAGGTGGTCATTTCTTCATGCGCAGTGAATAACTCGGCACTCTAAAGCATCCAATAGCGTTTTTTTCGATGCCAACCTAACCAGAGTGACGGGAGCGGCACAATTCAGAAAAAGTGCTCAGCTCGCCGAGAAAATGCGATTTAAGCAATAAAATTAAAAATGCTTATAAAACATAAACCAAACGTTGGAGGTGGTCATTTCTTCATGCGCAGTGATAAACTCGGCACTCTAAAGCACCCGAGAGCGTTTTTTTCGATGCCAACCTAACCAGAGTGACGGGAGCGGCACAATTCAGAAAAAGTGCTCAGCTCGCCGAGAAAATGCGATTCAAGCAATAAAATTAAAAATGCTTATTAAACATAAACCAAACGTTGGAGGTGGTCATTTCTTCATGCGCAGTGAATAACTCGGCACTCTAAAGCACCCGAGAGCGTTTTTTTCGATGCCAACCTAACCAGAGTGACGGGAGCGGCACAATTCAGAAAAAGTGCTCAGCTCGCCGAGAAAATGCGATTTAAGCAATAAAATTAAAAATGCTTATAAAACATAAACCAAACGTTGGAGGTGGTCATTTCTTAATGCGCAGTAATAAACTCGGCACTCTAAAGCACCCGAGAGCGTTTTTTTCGATGCCAACCTAACCAGAGTGACGGGAGCGGCACAATTCAGAAAAAGTGCTCAGCTCGCCGAGAAAATGCGATTTAAGCAATAAAATTAAAAATGCTTATAAAACATAAACCAAACGTTGGAGGTGGTCATTTCTTAATGCGCAGTAATAAACTCGGCACTCTAAAGCACCCGAGAGCGTTTTTTTCGATGCCAACCTAACCAGAGTGACGGGAGCGGCACAATTCAGAAAAAGTGCTCAGCTCGCCGAGAAAATGCGATTTAAGCAATAAAATTAAAAATGCTTATTAAACATAAACCAAACGTTGGAGGTGGTCATTTCTTCATGCGCAGTGAATAACTCGGCACTCTAAAGCACCCGATAGCGTTTTTTTCGATGCCAACCTAACCAGAGTGACGGGAGCGGCACAATTCAGAAAAAGTGCTCAGCTCGCCGAGAAAATGCGATTTAAGCAATAAAATTAAAAATGCTTATAAAACATAAACCAAACGTTGGAGGTGGTCATTTCTTAATGCACAGTAATAAACTCGGCACTCTAAAGCACCCGAGAGCGTTTTTTTTCGATGCCAACCTAACCAGAGTGACGGGAGCGGCACAATTCAGAAAAAGTGCTCAGCTCGCCGAGAAAATGCGATTTAAGCAATAAAATTAAAAATGCTTATAAAACATAAACCAAACGTTGGAGGTGGTCATTTCTTAATGCGCAGTAATAAACTCGGCACTCTAAAGCACCCGAGAGCGTTTTTTTCGATGCCAACCTAACCAGAGTGACGGGAGCGGCACAATTCAGAAAAAGTGCTCAGCTCGCCGAGAAAATGCGATTTAAGCAATACAATTAAAAAGGCTTATAAAACATAAACCAAACGTTGGAGGTGGTCATTTCTTCATGCGCAGTGAATAACTCGGCACTCTAAAGCACCCGAGAGCGTTTTTTTCGATGCCAACCTAACCAGAGTGACGGGAGCGGCACAATTCAGAAAAAGTGCTCAGCTCGCCGAGAAAATGCGATTTAAGCAATAAAATTAAAAATGCTTATAAAACATAAACCAAACGTTGGAGGTGGTCATTTCTTAATGCGCAGTAATAAACTCGGCACTCTAAAGCACCCGAGAGCGTTTTTTTCGATGCCAACCTAACCAGAGTGACGGGAGCGGCACAATTCAGAAAAAGTGCTCAGCTCGCCGAGAAAATGCGATTTAAGCAATAAAATTAAAAATGCTTATAAAACATAAACCAAACGTTGGAAGTGGTCATTTCTTCATGCGCAGTGATAAACTCGGCACTCTAAAGCACCCGAGAGCGTTTTTTTCGATGCCAACCTAACCAGAGTTACGGGAGCGGCACAATTCAGAAAAAGCGCTGAGCTCGCCGAAAAAATGCGATTTAAGCAATAAAATTAAAAATGCTTATTAAACATAAACCAAACGTTGGAGGTGGTCATTTCTTCATGCGCAGTGAATAACTCGGCACTCTAAAGCACCCGAGAGCGTTTTTTTCGATGCCAACCTAACCAGAGTGACGGGAGAGGCACAATTCAGAAAAAGCGCTCAGCTCGCCGAGAAAATGCGATTTAAGCAATAAAATTAAAAATGCTTATAAAACATAAACCAAACGTTGGAGGTGGTCATTTCTTCATGCGCAGTGATAAACTCGGCACTCTAAAGCACCCGAGAGCGTTTTTTTCGATGCCAACCTAACCAGAGTGACGGGACCGGCACAATTCAGAAAAAGTGCTCAGCTCGCCGAGAAAATGCGATTTAAGCAATAAAATTAAAAATGCTTATAAAACATAAACCAAACGTTGGAGGTGGTCATTTCTTCATGCGCAGTGATAAACTCGGCACTTTAAAGCACTCGAGAGCGTTTTTTTCGATGCCAACCTAACCAGAGTGACGGGAGCGGCACAATTCAGAAAAAGCGCTCAGCTCGCCGAGAAAATGCGATTTAAGCAATAAAATTAAAAATGCTTATAAAACATAAACCAAACGTTGGAGGTGGTCATTTCTTCATGCGCAGTGATAAACTCGGCACTCTAAAGCACCCGAGAGCGTTTTTTTCGATGCCAACCTAACCAGAGTGACGGGAGCGGCACAATTCAGAAAAAGTGCTCAGCTCGCCGAGAAAATGCGATTCAAGCAATAAAATTAAAAATGCTTATTAAACATAAACCAAACGTTGGAGGTGGTCATTTCTTCATGCGCAGTGAATAACTCGGCACTCTAAAGCACCCGAGAGCGTTTTTTTCGATGCCAACCTAACCAGAGTGACGGGAGCGGCACAATTCAGAAAAAGTGCTCAGCTCGCCGAGAAAATGCGATTTAAGCAATAAAATTAAAAATGCTTATAAAACATAAACCAAACGTTGGAGGTGGTCATTTCTTAATGCGCAGTAATAAACTCGGCACTCTAAAGCACCCGAGAGCGTTTTTTTCGATGCCAACCTAACCAGAGTGACGGGAGCGGCACAATTCAGAAAAAGTGCTCAGCTCGCCGAGAAAATGCGATTTAAGCAATAAAATTAAAAATGCTTATAAAACATAAACCAAACGTTGGAGGTGGTCATTTCTTAATGCGCAGTAATAAACTCGGCACTCTAAAGCACCCGAGAGCGTTTTCTTCGATGCCAACCTAACCAGAGTGACGGGAGCGGCACAATTCAGAAAAAGTGCTCAGCTCGCCGAGAAAATGCGATTTAAGCAATAAAATTAAAAATGCTTATTAAACATAAACCAAACGTTGGAGGTGGTCATTTCTTCATGCGCAGTGAATAACTCGGCACTCTAAAGCACCCGATAGCGTTTTTTTCGATGCCAACCTAACCAGAGTGACGGGAGCGGCACAATTCAGAAAAAGTGCTCAGCTCGCCGAGAAAATGCAATTTAAGCAATAAAATTAAAAATGCTTATAAAACATAAACCAAACGTTGGAGGTGGTCATTTCTTAATGCGCAGTAATAAACTCGGCACTCTAAAGCACCCGAGAGCGTTTTTTTCGATGCCAACCTAACCAGAGTGACGGGAGCGGCACAATTCAGAAAAAGTGCTCAGCTCGCCGAGAAAATGCGATTTAAGCAATAAAATTAAAAATGCTTATAAAACATAAACCAAACGTTGGAGGTGGTCATTTCTTAATGCGCAGTAATAAACTCGGCACTCTAAAGCACCCGAGAGCGTTTTTTTCGATGCCAACCTAACCAGAGTGACGGGAGCGGCACAATTCAGAAAAAGTGCTCAGCTCGCCGAGAAAATGCGATTTAAGCAATAAAATTAAAAATGCTTATAAAACATAAACCAAACGTTGGAGGTGGTCATTTCTTAATGCGCAGTAATAAACTCGGCACTCTAAAGCACCCGAGATGGGTTTTTTCGATGCCAACCTAACCAGAGTGACGGGAGCGGCACAATTCAGAAAAAGCGCTCAGCTCGCCGAGAAAATGCGATTTAAGCAATAAAATTAAAAATGCTTATAAAACATAAACCAAACGTTGGAGGTGGTCATTTCCTAATGCGCAGTAATAAACTCGGCACTCTAAAGCACCCGAGAGCGTTTTTTTCGATGCCAACCTAACCAGAGTGACGGGAGCGGCACAATTCAGAAAAAGTGCTCAGCTCGCCGAGAAAATGCGATTTAAGCAATAAAATTAAAAATGCTTATTAAACATAAACCAAACGTTGGAGGTGGTCATTTCTTCATGCGCAGTGAATAACTCGGCACTCTAAAGCACCCGAGAGCGTTTTTTTCGATGCCAACCTAACCAGAGTGACGGGAGCGGCACAATTCAGAAAAAGCGCTCAGCTCGCCGAGAAAATGCGATTTAAGCAATAAAATTAAAAATGCTTATTAAACATAAACCAAACATTGGAGGTGGTCATTTCTTCATGCGCAGTGAATAACTCGGCACTCTAAAGCACCCGAGAGCGTTTTTTTCGATGCCAACCTAACCAGAGTGACGGGAGCGGCACAATTCAGAAAAAGTGCTCAGCTCGCCGAGAAAATGCGATTTAAGCAATAAAATTAAAAATGCTTATAAAACATAAACCAAACGTTGGAGGTGGTCATTTCTTAATGCGCAGTAATAAACTCGGCACTCTAAAGCACCCGAGAGCGTTTTTTTCGATGCCAACCTAACCAGAGTGACGGGAGCGGCACAATTCAGAAAAAGTGCTCAGCTCGCCGAGAAAATGCGATTTAAGCAATAAAATTAAAAATGCTTATAAAACATAAACCAAACGTTGGAGGTGGTCATTTCTTAATGCGCAGTAATAAACTCGGCACTCTAAAGCACCCGAGATGGGTTTTTTCGATGCCAACCTAACCAGAGTGACGGGAGCGGCACAATTCAGAAAAAGCGCTCAGCTCGCCGAGAAAATGCGATTTAAGCAATAAAATTAAAAATGCTTATAAAACATAAACCAAACGTTGGAGGTGGTCATTTCCTAATGCGCAGTAATAAACTCGGCACTCTAAAGCACCCGAGAGCGTTTTTTTCGATGCCAACCTAACCAGAGTGACGGGAGCGGCACAATTCAGAAAAAGTGCTCAGCTCGCCGAGAAAATGCGATTTAAGCAATAAAATTAAAAATGCTTATTAAACATAAACCAAACGTTGGAGGTGGTCATTTCTTCATGCGCAGTGAATAACTCGGCACTCTAAAGCACCCGAGAGCGTTTTTTTCGATGCCAACCTAACCAGAGTGACGGGAGCGGCACAATTCAGAAAAAGCGCTCAGCTCGCCGAGAAAATGCGATTTAAGCAATAAAATTAAAAATGCTTATTAAACATAAACCAAACATTGGAGGTGGTCATTTCTTCATGCGCAGTGAATAACTCGGCACTCTAAAGCACCCGAGAGCGTTTTTTTCGATGCCAACCTAACCAGAGTGACGGGAGCGGCACAATTCAGAAAAAGCGCTCAGCTCGCCGAGAAAATGCGATTTAAGCAATAAAACTAAAAATGCTTATAAAACATAAACCAAACGTTGGAGGTGGTCATTTCTTCATGCGCAGTGAATAACTCGGCACTCTAAAGCACCCGAGAGCGTTTTTTTCGATGCCAACCTAACCAGAGTGACGGGAGCGGCACAATTCAGAAAAAGCGCTCAGCTCGCCGAGAAAATGCGATTTAAGCAATAAATTTAAAAATGCTTATAAAACATAAACCAAACGTTGGAGGTGGTCATTTCTTCATGCGCAGTGATAAACTCGGCACTCTAAAGCACCCGAGAGCGTTTTTTTCGATGCCAACCTAACCAGAGTGACGGGAGCGGCACAATTCAGAAAAAGTGCTCAGCTCGCCGAGAAAATGCGATTTAAGCAATAAAATTAAAAATGCTTATAAAACATAAACCAAACGTTGGAGGTGGTCATTTCTTCATGCGCAGTGATAAACTCGGCACTCTAAAGCACCCGAGAGCGTTTTTTTCGATGCCAACCTAACCAGAGTGACGGGAGCGGCACAATTCAGAAAAAGCGCTCAGCTCGCCGAGAAAATGCGATTTAAGCAATAAAATTAAAAATGCTTATAAAACATAAACCAAACGTTGGAGGTGGTCTTTTCTTCATGCGCAGTGATAAACTCGGCACTCTAAAGCACCCGAGAGCGTTTTTTTCTATGCCAACCTAACCAGAGTGACGGGAGCGGCACAATTCAGAAAAAGTGCTCAGCTCGCCGAGAAAATGCGATTCAAGCAATAAAATTAAAAATGCTTATTAAACATAAACCAAACGTTGGAGGTGGTCATTTCTTAATGCGCAGTAATAAACTCGGCACTCTAAAGCACCCGAGAGCGTTTTTTTCGATGCCAACCTAACCAGAGTGACGGAGCGGCACAATTCAGAAAAAGTGCTCAGTTCGCCGAGAAAATGCGATTTAAGCAATAAAATTAAAAATGCTTATTAAACATAAACCAAACGTTGGAGGTGGTCTATTCTTCATGCGCAGTGAATAACTCGGCACTCTAAAGCACCCGATAGCGTTTTTTTCGATGCCAACCTAACCAGAGTGACGGGAGCGGCACAATTCAGAAAAAGTGCTCAGCTCGCCGAGAAAATGCGATTTAAGCAATAAAATTAAAAATGCTTATAAAACATAAACCAAACGTTGGAGGTGGTCATTTCTTAATGCGCAGTAATAAACTCGGCACTCTAAAGCACCCGAGAGCGTTTTTTTCGATGCCAACCTAACCAGAGTGACGGGAGCGGCACAATTCAGAAAAAGTGCTCAGCTCGCCGAGAAAATGCGATTTAGGCAATAAAATTAAAAATGCTTATAAAACATAAACCAAACGTTGGAGGTGGTCATTTCTTAATGCGCAGTAATAAACTCGGCACTCTAAAGCACCCGAGAGCGTTTTTTTCGATGCCAACCTAACCAGAGTGACGGGAGCGGCACAATTCAGAAAAAGCGCTCAGCTCGCCGAGAAAATGCGATTTAAGCAATAAAATTAAAAATGCTTATAAAACATAAACCAAACGTTGGAGGTGGTCATTTCTTCATGCGCAGTGAATAACTCGGCACTCTAAAGCACCCGAGAGCGTTTTTTTCGATGCCAACCTAACCAGAGTGACGGGAGCGGCACAATTCAGAAAAAGTGCTCAGCTCGCCGAGAAAATGCGATTTAAGCAATAAAATTAAAAATGCTTATTAAACATAAACCAAACGTTGGAGGTGGTCATTTCTTCATGCGCAGTGAATAACTCGGCACTCTAAAGCACCCGAGAGCGTTTTTTTCGATGCCAACCTAACCAGAGTGACCGGAGCGGCACAATTCAGAAAAAGTGCTCAGCTCGCCGAGAAAATGCGATTTAAGCAATAAAATTAAAAATGCTTATTAAACATAAACCAAACGTTGGAGGTGGTCATTTCTTCATGCGCAGTGAATAACTCGGCACTCTAAAGCATCCAATAGCGTTTTTTTCGATGCCAACCTAACCAGAGTGACGGGAGCGGCACAATTCAGAAAAAGTGCTCAGCTCGCCGAGAAAATGCGATTTAAGCAATAAAATTAAAAATGCTTATAAAACATAAACCAAACGTTGGAGGTGGTCATTTCTTCATGCGCAGTGATAAACTCGGCACTCTAAAGCACCCGAGAGCGTTTTTTTCGATGCCAACCTAACCAGAGTGACGGGAGCGGCACAATTCAGAAAAAGTGCTCAGCTCGCCGAGAAAATGCGATTCAAGCAATAAAATTAAAAATGCTTATTAAACATAAACCAAACGTTGGAGGTGGTCATTTCTTCATGCGCAGTGAATAACTCGGCACTCTAAAGCACCCGAGAGCGTTTTTTTCGATGCCAACCTAACCAGAGTGACGGGAGCGGCACAATTCAGAAAAAGTGCTCAGCTCGCCGAGAAAATGCGATTTAAGCAATAAAATTAAAAATGCTTATAAAACATAAACCAAACGTTGGAGGTGGTCATTTCTTAATGCGCAGTAATAAACTCGGCACTCTAAAGCACCCGAGAGCGTTTTTTTCGATGCCAACCTAACCAGAGTGACGGGAGCGGCACAATTCAGAAAAAGTGCTCAGCTCGCCGAGAAAATGCGATTTAAGCAATAAAATTAAAAATGCTTATAAAACATAAACCAAACGTTGGAGGTGGTCATTTCTTAATGCGCAGTAATAAACTCGGCACTCTAAAGCACCCGAGAGCGTTTTTTTCGATGCCAACCTAACCAGAGTGACGGGAGCGGCACAATTCAGAAAAAGTGCTCAGCTCGCCGAGAAAATGCGATTTAAGCAATAAAATTAAAAATGCTTATTAAACATAAACCAAACGTTGGAGGTGGTCATTTCTTCATGCGCAGTGAATAACTCGGCACTCTAAAGCACCCGATAGCGTTTTTTTCGATGCCAACCTAACCAGAGTGACGGGAGCGGCACAATTCAGAAAAAGTGCTCAGCTCGCCGAGAAAATGCGATTTAAGCAATAAAATTAAAAATGCTTATAAAACATAAACCAAACGTTGGAGGTGGTCATTTCTTAATGCACAGTAATAAACTCGGCACTCTAAAGCACCCGAGAGCGTTTTTTTTCGATGCCAACCTAACCAGAGTGACGGGAGCGGCACAATTCAGAAAAAGTGCTCAGCTCGCCGAGAAAATGCGATTTAAGCAATAAAATTAAAAATGCTTATAAAACATAAACCAAACGTTGGAGGTGGTCATTTCTTAATGCGCAGTAATAAACTCGGCACTCTAAAGCACCCGAGAGCGTTTTTTTCGATGCCAACCTAACCAGAGTGACGGGAGCGGCACAATTCAGAAAAAGTGCTCAGCTCGCCGAGAAAATGCGATTTAAGCAATAAAATTAAAAATGCCACTCTAAAGCACCCGAGAGCGTTTTTTTTCGATGCCAACCTAACCAGAGTGACGGGAGCGGCACAATTCAGAAAAAGTGCTCAGCTCGCCGAGAAAATGCGATTTAAGCAATAAAATTAAAAATGCTTATAAAACATAAACCAAACGTTGGAGGTGGTCATTTCTTAATGCGCAGTAATAAACTCGGCACTCTAAAGCACCCGAGAGCGTTTTTTTCGATGCCAACCTAACCAGAGTGACGGGAGCGGCACAATTCAGAAAAAGTGCTCAGCTCGCCGAGAAAATGCGATTTAAGCAATAAAATTAAAAATGCTTATAAAACATAAACCAAACGTTGGAGGTGGTCATTTCTTAATGCGCAGTAATAAACTCGGCACTCTAAAGCACCCGAGAGCGTTTTTTTCGATGCCAACCTAACCAGAGTGACGGGAGCGGCACAATTCAGAAAAAGTGCTCAGCTCGCCGAGAAAATGCGATTTAAGCAATAAAATTAAAAATGCTTATAAAACATAAACCAAACGTTGGAGGTGGTCATTTCTTAATGCGCAGTAATAAACTCGGCACTCTAAAGCACCCGAGAGCGTTTTTTTCGATGCCAACCTAACCAGAGTGACGGAGCGGCACAATTCAGAAAAAGTGCTCAGCTCGCCGAGAAAATGCGATTTAAGCAATAAAATTAAAAATGCTTATTAAACATAAACCAAACGTTGGAGGTGGTCTATTCTTCATGCGCAGTGAATAACTCGGCACTCTAAAGCACCCGATAGCGTTTTTTTCGATGCCAACCTAACCAGAGTGACGGGAGCGGCACAATTCAGAAAAAGTGCTCAGCTCGCCGAGAAAATGCGATTTAAGCAATAAAATTAAAAATGCTTATAAAACATAAACCAAACGTTGGAGGTGGTCATTTCTTAATGCGCAGTAATAAACTCGGCACTCTAAAGCACCCGAGAGCGTTTTTTTCGATGCCAACCTAACCAGAGTGACGGGAGCGGCACAATTCAGAAAAAGTGCTCAGCTCGCCGAGAAAATGCGATTTAAGCAATAAAATTAAAAATGCTTATAAAACATAAACCAAACGTTGGAGGTGGTCATTTCTTAATGCGCAGTAATAAACTCGGCACTCTAAAGCACCCGAGAGCGTTTTTTTCGATGCCAACCTAACCAGAGTGACGGGAGCGGCACAATTCAGAAAAAGTGCTCAGCTCGCCGAGAAAATGCGATTTAAGCAATAAAATTAAAAATGCTTATAGAACATAAACCAAACGTTGGAGGTGGTCATTTCTTAATGCGCAGTAATAAACTCGGCACTCTAAAGCACCCGAGAGCGTTTTTTTCGATGCCAACCTAACCAGAGTGACGGGAGCGGCACAATTCAGAAAAAGTGCTCAGCTCGCCGAGAAAATGCGATTTAAGCAATAAAATTAAAAATGCTTATTAAACATAAACCAAACGTTGGAGGTGGTCATTTCTTCATGCGCAGTGAATAACTCGGCACTCTAAAGCATCCGATAGCGTTTTTTTCGATGCCAACCTAACCAGAGTGACGGGAGCGGCACAATTCAGAAAAAGTGCTCAGCTCGCCGAGAAAATGCGATTTAAGCAATAAAATTAAAAATGCTTATAAAACATAAACCAAACGTTGGAGGTGGTCATTTCTTAATGCGCAGTAATAAACTCGGCACTCTAAAGCACCCGAGAGCGTTTTTTTCGATGCCAACCTAACCAGAGTGACGGGAGCGGCACAATTCAGAAAAAGTGCTCAGCTCGCCGAGAAAATGCGATTTAAGCAATAAAATTAAAAATGCTTATTAAACATAAACCAAACGTTGGAGGTGGTCATTTCTTCATGCGCAGTGAATAACTCGGCACTCTAAAGCACCCGATAGCGTTTTTTTCGATGCCAACCTAACCAGAGTGACGGGAGCGCGGCACAATTCAGAAAAAGTGCTCAGCTCGCCGAGAAAATGCGATTTAAGCAATAAAATTAAAAATGCTTATAAAACATAAACCAAACGTTGGAGGTGTTCATTTCTTAATGCGCAGTAATAAACTCGGCACTCTAAAGCACCCGAGAGCGTTTTTTTCGATGCCAACCTAACCAGAGTGACGGGAGCGGCACAATTCAGAAAAAGTGCTCAGCTCGCCGAGAAAATGCGATTTAAGCAATAAAATTAAAAATGCTTATAAAACATAAACCAAACGTTGGAGGTGGTCATTTCTTAATGCGCAGTAATAAACTCGGAACTCTAAAGCACCCGAGAGCGTTTTTTTCGATGCCAACCTAACCAGAGTGACGGGAGCGGCACAATTCAGAAAAAGCGCTCAGCTCGCCGAGAAAATGCGATTTAAGCAATAAAATTAAAAATGCTTATAAAACATAAACCAAACGTTGGAGGTGGTCATTTCTTAATGCGCAGTAATAAACTCGGCACTCTAAAGCACCCGAGAGCGTTTTTTTCGATGCCAACCTAACCAGAGTGACGGGAGCGGCACAATTCAGAAAAAGTGCTCAGCTCGCCGAGAAAATGCGATTTAAGCAATAAAATTAAAAATGCTTATTAAACATAAACCAAACGTTGGAGGTTGTCATTTCTTCATGCGCAGTGAATAACTCGGCACTCTAAAGCACCCGAGAGCGTTTTTTTCGATGCCAACCTAACCAGAGTGACGGGAGCGGCACAATTCAGAAAAAGCGCTCAGCTCGCCGAGAAAATGCGATTTAAGCAATAAAATTAAAAATGCTTATTAAACATAAACCAAACGTTGGAGGTGGTCATTTCTTCATGCGCAGTGAATAACTCGGCACTCTAAAGCACCCGAGAGCGTTTTTTTCGATGCCAACCTAACCAGAGTGACGGGAGAGGCACAATTCAGAAAAAGCGCTCAGCTCGCCGAGAAAATGCAATTTAAGCAATAAAATTAAAAATGCTTATAAAACATAAACCAAACGTTGGAGGTGGTCATTTCTTCATGCGCAGTGATAAACTCGGCACTCTAAAGCACCCGAGAGCGTTTTTTTCGATGCCAACCTAACCAGAGTGACGGGAGCGGAACAATTCAGAAAAAGTGCTCAGCTCGCCGAGAAAATGCGATTTAAGCAATACAATTAAAAATGCTTATAAAACATAAACCAAACGTTGGATGTGGTCATTTCTTCATGCGCAGTAATAAACTCGGCACTCTAAAGCACCCGAGAGCGTTTTTTTCGATGCCAACCTAACCAGAGTGACGGGAGCGGCACAATTCAGAAAAAGTGCTCAGCTCGCCGAGAAAATGTGATTTAAGCAATAAAATTAAAAATGCTTATAAAACATAAACCAAACGTTGGAGGTGGTCATTTCTTAATGTGCAGTAATAAACTCGGCACTCTAAAGCACCCGAGAGCGTTTTTTTCGATGCCAACCTAACCAGAGTGACGGGAGCGGCACAATTCAGAAAAAGTGCTCAGCTCGCCGAGAAAATGCGATTTAAGCAATAAAATTAAAAATGCTTATTAAACATAAACCAAACGTTGGAGGTGGTCATTTCTTAAAGCGCAGTAATAAACTCGGCACTCTAAAGCACCCGAGAGCGTTTTTTTCGATGCCAACCTAACCAGAGTGACGGGAGCGGCACAATTCAGAAAAAGTGCTCAGCTCGCCGAGAAAATGCGATTTAAGCAATAAAATTAAAAATGCTTATAAAACATAAACCAAACGTTGGAGGTGGTCATTTCTTCATGCGCAGTGAATAACTCGGCACTCTAAAGCACCCGAGAGCGTTTTTTTCGATGCCAACCTAACCAGAGTGACGGGAGCGGCACAATTCAGAAAAAGCGCTCAGCTCGCCGAGAAAATGCGATTTAAGCAATAAAATTAAAAATGCTTATAAAACATAAACCAAACGTTGGAGGTGGTCATTTCTTCATGCGCAGTGATAAACTCGGCACTCTAAAGCACCCGAGAGCGTTTTTTTCGATGCCAACCTAACCAGAGTGACGGGAGCGGCACAATTCAGAAAAAGTGCTCAGCTCGCCGAGAAAATGCGATTTAAGCAATAAAATTAAAAATGCTTATAAAACATAAACCAAACGTTGGAGGTGGTCATTTCTTCATGCGCAGTGAATAACTCGGCACTCTAAAGCACCCGAGAGCGTTTTTTTCGATGCCAACCTAACCAGAGTGACGGGAGCGGCACAATTCAGAAAAAGTGCTCAGCTCGCCGAGAAAATGCGATTTAAGCAATAAAATTAAAAATGCTTATAAAACATAAACCAAACGTTGGAGGTGGTCATTTCTTAATGCGCAGTAATAAACTCGGCACTCTAAAGCACCCGAGAGCGTTTTTTTCGATGCCAACCTAACCAGAGTGACGGGAGCGGCACAATTCAGAAAAAGTGCTCAGCTCGCCGAGAAAATGCGATTTAAGCAATAAAATTAAAAATGCTTATAAAACATAAACCAAACGTTGGAAGTGGTCATTTCTTCATGCGCAGTGATAAACTCGGCACTCTAAAGCACCCGAGAGCGTTTTTTTCGATGCCAACCTAACCAGAGTTACGGGAGCGGCACAATTCAGAAAAAGCGCTCAGCTCGCCGAGAAAATGCCATTTAAGCAATAAAATTAAAAATGCTTATAAAACATAAAACAAACGTTGGAGGTGGTCATTTCTTCATGCGCAGTGATAAACTCGGCACTCTAAAGCACCCGAGAGCGTTTTTTTCGATGCCAACCTAACCAGAGTGACGGGAGCGGCACAATTCAGAAAAAGTGCTCAGCTCGCCGAGAAAATGCGATTTAAGCAATAAAATTAAAAATGCTTATAAAACATAAACCAAACGTTGGAGGTGGTCATTTCTTCATGCGCAGTGAATAACTCGGCACTCTAAAGCACCCGAGAGCGTTTTTTTTCGATGCCAACCTAACCAGAGTGACGGGAGCGGCACAATTCAGAAAAAGTGCTCAGCTCGCCGAGAAAATGCGATTTAAGCAATAAAATTAAAAATGCTTATAAAACATAAACCAAACGTTGGAGGTGGTCATTTCTTAATGCGCAGTGAATAACTCGGCACTCTAAAGCACCCGAGAGCGTTTTTTTCGATGCCAACCTAACCAGAGTGACGGGAGCGGCACAATTCAGAAAAAGCGCTCAGCTCGCCGAGAAAATGCGATTTAAGCAATAAATTTAAAAATGCTTATAAAACATAAACCAAACGTTGGAGGTGGTCATTTCTTCATGCGCAGTGATAAACTCGGCACTCTAAAGCACCCGAGAGCGTTTTTTTCGATGCCAACCTCACCAGAGTGACGGGAGCGGCACAATTCAGAAAAAGTGCTCAGCTCGCCGAGAAAATGCGATTTAAGCAATAAAATTAAAAATGCTTATAAAACATAAACCAAACGTTGGAGGTGGTCATTTCTTCATGCGCAGTGATAAACTCGGCACTCTAAAGCACCCGAGAGCGTTTTTTTCGATGCCAACCTAACCAGAGTGACGGGAGCGGCACAATTCAGAAAAAGCGCTCAGCTCGCCGAGAAAATGCGATTTAAGCAATAAAATTAAAAATGCTTATAAAACATAAACCAAATTTTGGAGGTGGTCATTTCTTCATGCGCAGTGATAAACTCGGCACTCTAAAGCACCCGAGAGAATTTTTTTCGATGCCAACCTAACCAGAGTGACGGGAGCGGCACAATTCAGAAAAAGTGCTCAGCTCGCCGAGAAAATGCGATTCAAGCAATAAAATTAAAAATGCTTATTAAACATAAACCAAACGTTGGAGGTGGTCATTTCTTCATGCGCAGTGAATAACTCGGCACTCTAAAGCACCCGAGAGCGTTTTTTTCGATGCCAACCTAACCAGAGTTACGGGAGCGGCACAATTCAGAAAAAGTGCTCAGCTCGCCGAGAAAATGCAATTTAAGCAATAAAATTAAAAATGCTTATAAAACATAAACCAAACGTTGGAGGTGGTCATTTCTTCATGCGCAGTGAATAACTCGGCACTCTAAAGCACCCGAGAGCGTTTTTTTCGATGCCAACCTAACCAGAGTGACGGGAGCGGCACAATTCAGAAAAAGTGCTCAGCTCGCCGAGAAAATGCGATTTAAGCAATAAAATTAAAAATGCTTATAAAAAATAAACCAAACGTTGGAGGTGGTCATTTCTTAATGCGCAGTAATAAACTCGGCACTCTAAAGCACCCGAGAGCGTTTCTTTCGATGCCAACCTAACCAGAGTGACGGGAGCGGCACAATTCAGAAAAAGTGCTCAGCTTGCCGAGAAAATGCGATTTAAGCAATAAAATTAAAAATGCTTATAAAACATAAACCAAACGTTGGAAGTGGTCATTTCTTCATGCGCAGTGATAAACTCGGCACTCTAAAGCACCCGAGAGCGTTTTTTTCGATGCCAACCTAACCAGAGTTACGGGAGCGGCACAATTCAGAAAAAGCGCTCAGCTCGCCGAGAAAATGCGATTTAAGCAATAAAATTAAAAATGCTTATAAAACATAAACCAAACGTTGGAGGTGGTCATTTCTTCATGCGCAGTGATAAACTCGGCACTCTAAAGCACCCGAGAGCGTTTTTTTCGATGCCAACCTAACCAGAGTGACGGGAGCGGCACAATTCAGAAAAAGCGCTCAGCTCGCCGAGAAAATGCGATTTAAGCAATAAAATTAAAAATGCTTATAAAACATAAACCAAACGTTGGAGGTGGTCATTTCTTCGTGCGCAGTGATAAACTCGGCACTCTAAAGCACCCGAGAGCGTTTTTTTCGATGCCAACCTAACCAGAGTGACGGGAGCGGCACAATTCAGAAAAAGTGCTCAGCTCGCCGAGAAAATGCGATTTAAGCAATAAAATTAAAAATGCTTATAAAACATAAACCAAACGTTGGAGGTTGTCATTTCTTCATGCGCAGTGAATAACTCGGCACTCTAAAGCACCCGAGAGCGTTTTTTTCGATGCAAACCTAACCAGAGTGACGGGAGCGGCACAATTCAGAAAAAGTGCTCAGCTCGCCGAGAAAATGCGATTTAAGCAATACAATTAAAAATGCTTATAAAACATAAACCAAATGTTGGAGGTGGTCATTTCTTCATGCGCAGTGATAAAGTCGGCAGTCTAAAGCACCCGAGAGCGTTTTTTTCGATGCCAACCTAACCAGAGTGACGGGAGCGGAACAATTCAGAAAAAGTGCTCAGCTCGCTGAGTAAATGCGATTTAAGCAATAAAATTAAAAATGCTTATTAAACATAAACCAAACGTTGGAGGTGGTCATTTCTTCATGCGCAGTGATAAACTCGGCACTCTAAAGCACCCGAGAGCGTTTTTTTCGATGCCAACCTAACCAGAGTGACGGGAGCGGCACAATTCAGAAAAAGCGCTCAGCTCGCCGAGAAAATGCGATTTAAGCAATAAAATTAAAAATGCTTATTAAACATAAACCAAACGTTGGAGGTGGTCATTTCTTCATGCGCAGTGAATAACTCGGCACTCTAAAGCAGCCGAGAGCGTTTTTTTCGATGCCAACCTAACCAGAGTGACGGGAGCGGCACAATTCAGAAAAAGCCCTCAGCTCGCCGAGAAAATGCGATTTAAGCAATAAAATTAAAAATGCTTATAAAACATAAACCAAACGTTGGAGGTGGTCATTTCTTCATGCGCAGTGATAAACTCGGGACTCTAAAGCACCCGAGAGCGTTTTTTTCGATGCCAACCTAACCAGAGTGACGGGAGCGGCACAATTCAGAAAAAGTGCTCAGCTCGCCGAGAAAATGCGATTTAAGCAATAAAATTAAAAATGCTTATAAAACATAAACCAAACGTTGGAGGTGGTCATTTCTTCATGCGCAGTGAATAACTCGGCACTCTAAAGCACCCGAGAGCGTTTTTTTCGATGCCAACCTAACCAGAGTGACGGGAGCGGCACAATTCAGAAAAAGTGCTGAGCTCGCCGAGAAAATGCGATTTAAGCAATAAAATTAAAAATGCTTATAAAACATAAACCAAACGTTGGAGGTGGTCATTTCTTAATGCGCAGTAATAAACTCGGCACTCTAAAGCACCCGAGAGCGTTTTTTTCGATGCCAACCTAACCAGAGTGACGGGAGCGGCACAATTCAGAAAAAGTGCTCAGCTCGCCGAGAAAATGCGATTTAAGCAATAAAATTAAAAATGCTTATAAAACATAAACCAAACGTTGGAAGTGGTCATTTCTTCATGCGCAGTGATAAACTCGGCACTCTAAAGCACCCGAGAGCGTTTTTTTCGATGCCAACCTAACCAGAGTTACGGGAGCGGCACAATTCAGAAAAAGCGCTCAGCTCGCCGAGAAAATGCGATTTAAGCAATAAAATTAAAAATGCTTATAAAATATAAACCAAACGTTGGAGGTGGTCATTTCTTAATGCGCAGTAATAAACTCGGCACTCTAAAGCACCCGAGAGCGTTTTTTTCGATGCCAACCTAACCAGAGTGACGGGAGCGGCACAATTCAGAAAAAGTGCTCAGCTCGCCGAGAAAATGCGATTTAAGCAATAAAATTAAAAATGCTTATAAAACATAAACCAAACGTTGGAAGTGGTCATTTCTTCATGCGCAGTGATAAACTCGGCACTCTAAAGCACCCGAGAGCGTTTTTTTCGATGCCAACCTAACCAGAGTTACGGGAGCGGCACAATTCAGAAAAAGCGCTCAGCTCGCCGAGAAAATGCGATTTAAGCAATAAAATTAAAAATGCTTATAAAATATAAACCAAACGTTGGAGGTGGTCATTTCTTCATGCGCAGTGATAAACTCGGCACTCTAAAGCACCCGAGAGCGTTTTTTTCGATGCCAACCTAACCAGAGTGACGGGAGCGGCACAATTCAGAAAAAGCGCTCAGCTCGCCGAGAAAATGCGATTTAAGCAATAAAATTAAAAATGCTTATAAAACATAAACCAAACGTTGGAGGTGGTCATTTCTTCATGCGCAGTGATAAACTCGGCACTCTAAAGCACCCGAGAGCGTTTTTTTCGATGCCAACCTTACCAGAGTGACGGGAGCGGCACAATTCAGAAAAAGTGCTCAGCTCGCCGAGAAAATGCGATTTAAGCAATAAAATTAAAAATGCTTATAAAACATAAACCAAACGTTGGAGGTGGTCATTTCTTCATGCGCAGTGAATAACTCGGCACTCTAAAGCACCCGAGAGCGTTTTTTTCGATGCCAACCTAACCAGAGTGACGGGAGCGGCACAATTCAGAAAAAATGCTCAGCTCGCCGAGAAAATGCGATTTAAGCAATAAAATTAAAAATGCTTATAAAACATAAACCAAACGTTGGAGGTGGTCATTTCTTAATGCGCAGTAATAAACTCGGCACTCTAAAGCACCCGTAAGCGTTTTTTTCGATGCCAACCTAACCAGAGTGATGGGAGCGGCACAATTCAGAAAAAGTGCTCAGCTCGCCGAGAAAATGCGATTTAAGCAATAAAATTAAAAATGCTTATAAAACATAAACCAAACGTTGGAGGTGGTCATTTCTTCATGCGCAGTGATAAAGTCGGCAATCTAAAGCACCCGAGAGCGTTTTTTTCGATGCCAACCTAACCAGAGTGACGGGAGCGGCACAATTCAGAAAAAGTGCTCAGCTCGCCGAGAAAATGCGATTTAAGCAATAAAATTAAAAATGCTTATTAAACATAAACCAAACGTTGGAGGTGGTCATTTCTTCATGCGCAGTGATAAACTCGGCACTCTAAAGCACCCGAGAGCGTTTTTTTCGATGCCAACCTAACCAGAGTGACGGGAGCGGCACAATTCAGAAAAAGTGCTCAGCTCGCCGAGAAAATGCGATTTAAGCAATAAAACTAAAAATGCTTATAAAACATAAACCAAACGTTGGAGGTGGTCATTTCTTCATGCGCAGTGAATAACTCGGCACTCCAAAGCACCCGAGAGCGTTTTTTCGATGCCAACCTAACCAGAGTGACGGGAGCGGCACAATTCAGAAAAAGCGCTCAGCTCGCCGAGAAAATGCGATTTAAGCAATAAATTTAAAAATGCTTATAAAACATAAACCAAACGTTGGAGGTGGTCATTTCTTCATGCGCAGTGATAAACTCGGCACTCTAAAGCACCCGAGAGCGTTTTTTTCGATGCCAACCTAACCAGAGTGACGGGAGCGGCACAATTCAGAAAAAGTGCTCAGCTCGCCGAGAAAATGCGATTTAAGCAATAAAATTAAAAATGCTTATAAAACATAAACCAAACGTTGGAGGTGGTCATTTCTTAATGCGCAGTAATAAACTCGGCACTCTAAAGCACCCGAGAGCGTTTTTTTCGATGCCAACCTAACCAGAGTGACGGGAGCGGCACAATTCAGAAAAAGTGCTCAGCTCGCCGAGAAAATGCGATTTAAGCAATAAAATTAAAAATGCTTATTAAACATAAACCAAACGTGGGAGGTGGTCATTTCTTCATGCGCAGTGAATAACTCGGCACTCTAAAGCACCCGATAGCATTTTTTTCGATGCCAACCTAACCAGAGTGACGGGAGCGGCACAATTCAGAAAAAGTGCTCAGCTCGCCGAGAAAATGTGATTTAAGCAATAAAATTAAAAATGCTTATAAAACATAAACCAAACGTTGGAGGTGGTCATTTCTTCATGCGCAGTGAATAACTCGGCACTCTAAAGCACCCGAGAGCGTTTTTTTCGATGCCAACCTAACCAGAGTGACGGGAGCGGCACAATTCAGAAAAAGTGCTCAGCTCGCCGAGAAAATGCGATTTAAGCAATAAAATTAAAAATGCTTATAAAACATGAACCAAACGTTGGAGGTGGTCATTTCTTCATGCGCAGTGATAAACTCGGCACTCTAAAGCACCCGAGAGCGTTTTTTTCGATGCCAACCTAACCAGAGTGACGGGAGCGGCACAATCAGAAAAAGTGCTCAGCTCGCCGAGAAAATGCGATTTAAGCAATAAAATTAAAAATGCTTATAAAACATAAACCAAACGTTGGAGGTGGTCATTTCTTCATGCGCAGTGATAAACTCGGCACTCTAAAGCACCCGAGAGCGTTTTTTTCGATGCCAACCTAACCAGAGTGACGGGAGCGGCACAATTCAGAAAAAGTGCTCAGCTCGCCGAGAAAATGCGATTTAAGCAATAAAATTAAAAATGCTTATAAAACATAAACCAAACGTTGGAGGTGGTCATTTCTTCATGCGCAGTGATAAACTCGGCACTCTAAAGCACCCGAGAGCGTTTTTTTCGATGCCAACCTAACCAGAGTGACGGGAGCGGCACAATTCAGAAAAAGTGCTCAGCTCGCCGAGAAAATGCGATTTAAGCAATAAAATTAAAAATGCTTATAAAACATAAACCAAACGTTGGAGGTGGTCATTTCTTCATGCGCAGTGATAAACTCGGCACTCTAAAGCACCCGAGAGCGTTTTTTTCGATGCCAACCTAACCAGAGTGACGGGAGCGGCACAATTCAGAAAAAGTGCTCAGCTCGCCGAGAAAATGCGATTAAGCAATAAAATTAAAAATGCTTATAAAACATAAACCAAACGGTGGAGGTGGTCATTTCTTCATGCGCAGTGATAAACTCGGCACTCTAAAGCACCCGAGAGCGTTTTTTTCGATGCCAACCTAACCAGAGTGACGGGAGCGGCACAATTCAGAAAAAGTGCTCAGCTCGCCGAGAAAATGCGATTTAAGCAATAAAATTAAAAATGCTTATAAAACATGAACCAAACGTTGGAGGTGGTCATTTCTTCATGCGCAGTGATAAACTCGGCACTCTAAAGCACCCGAGAGCGTTTTTTTCGATGCCAACCTAACCAGAGTGACGGGAGCGGCACAATTCAGAAAAAGTGCTCAGCTCGCCGAGAAAATGCGATTTAAGCAATAAAATTAAAAATGCTTATAAAACATAAACCAAACGTTGGAGGTGGTCATCTCTTCATGCGCAGTGATAAACTCGGCACTCTAAAGCACCCGAGAGCGTTTTTTTTTCGATGCCAACCTAACCAGAGTGACGGGAGCGGCACAATTCAGAAAAAGTGCTCAGCTCGCCGAGAAAATGCGATTTAAGCAATAAAATTAAAAATGCTTATAAGACATAAACCAAACGTTGGAGGTGGTCATTTCTTCATGCGCAGTGATAAACTCGGCACTCTCAAGCACCCGAGAGCGTTTTTTTCGATGCCAACATAACCAGATTGACGGGAGCGGCACAATTCAGAAAAAGTGCTCAGCTCGCCGAGAAAATGCGATTTAAGCAATAAAATTAAAAATGCTTATAAAACATAAACCAAACGTTGGAGGTGGTCATTTCTTCATGCGCAGTGATAAACTCGGCACTCTAAAGCACCCGAGAGCGTTTTTTTCGATGCCAACCTAACCAGAGTGACGGGAGCGGCACAATTCAGAAAAAGTGCTCAGCTCGCCGAGAAAATGCGATTTAAGCAATAAAATTAAAAATGCTTATAAAACATAAACCAAACGTTGGAAGTGGTCATTTCTTCATGCGCAGTGATAAACTCGGCACTCTAAAGCACCCGAGAGCGTTTTTTTCGATGCCAACCTAACCAGATTGACGGGAGCGGCACAATTCAGAAAAAGTGCTCAGCTCGCCGAGAAAATGCGATTTAAGCAATAAAATTAAAAATGCTTATAAAACATAAACCAAACGTTGGAGGTGGTCATTTCTTCATGCGCAGTGATAAACTCGGCACTCTAAAGCACCCGAGAGCGTTTTTTTCGATGCCAACCTAACCAGAGTGACGGGAGCGGCACAATTCCGAAAAAGTGCTCAGCTCGCCGAGAAAATGCGATTTAAGCAATAAAATTAAAAATGCTTATAAAACATAAACCAAACGTTGGAGGTGGTCATTTCTTCATGCGCAGTCATAAACTCGGCACTCTAAAGCACCCGAGAGCGTTTTTTTCGATGCCAACCTAACCAGAGTGACGGGAGCGGCACAATTTAGAAAAAGTGCTCAGCTCGCCGAGAAAATGCGATTTAAGCAATAAAATTAAAAATGCTTATAAAACATAAACCAAACGTTGGAGGTGGTCATTTCTTCATGCGCAGTGATAAACTCGGCACTCTAAAGCACCCGAGAGCGTTTTTTTCGATGCCAACCTATAACCAGAGTGACGGGAGCGGCACAATTCAGAAAAAGTGCTCAGCTCGCCGAGAAAATGCGATTTAAGCAATAAAATTAAAAATGCTTACAAAACATAAACCAAACGTTGGAGGTGGTCATCTCTTCATGCGCAGTGATAAACTCGGCACTCTAAAGCACCCGAGAGCGTTTTTTTTCGATGCCAACCTAACCAGAGTTACGGGAGCGGCACAATTCAGAAAAAGTGCTCAGCTCGCCGAGAAAATGCGATTTAAGCAATAAAATTAAAAATGCTTATAAAACATAAACCAAACGTTGGAGGTGGTCATTTCTTCATGCGCAGTGATAAACTCGGCACTCTCAACACCCGAGAGCGTTTTTTTCGATGCCAACCTAACCAGAGTGACGGGAGCGGCACAATTCAGAAAAAGTGCTCAGCTCGCCGAGAAAATGCGATTTAAGCAATAAAATTAAAAATGCTTATAAAACATAAACCAAACGTTGGAGGTGGTCATTTCTTCATGCGCAGTGATAAACGCGGCACTCTAAAGCACCCGAGAGCGTTTTTTTCGATGCCAACCTAACCAGAGTGACGGGAGCGGCACAATTCAGAAAAAGTGCTCAGCTCGCCGAGAAAATGCGATTTAAGCAATAAAATTAAAAATGCTTATAAAACATAAACCAAACGTTGGAGGTGGTCATTTCTTCATGCGCAGTGATAAACTCGGCACTCTAAAGCACCCGAGAGCGTTTTTTTCGATGCCAACCTAACCAGAGTGACGGGAGCGGCACAATTCAGAAAAAGTGCTCAGCTCGCCGAGAAAATGCGATTTAAGCAATAAAATTAAAAATGCTTATAAAACATAAACCAAACGTTGGAGGTGGTCATTTCTTCATGCGCAGTGATAAACTCGGCACTCTAAAGCACCCGAGAGCGTTTTTTTCGATGCCAACCTAACCAGAGTGACGGGAGCGGCACAATTCAGAAAAAGTGCTCAGCTCGCCGAGAAAATGCGATTTAAGCAATAAAATTAAAAATGCTTATAAAACATAAACCAAACGTTGGAGGTGGTCATTTCTTCATGCGCAGTGATAAACTCGGCACTCTAAAGCACCCGAGAGCGTTTATTTCGATGCCAACCTAACCAGAGTGACGGGAGCGGCACAATTCAGAAAAAGTTCTCAGCTCGCCGAGAAAATGTGATTTAAGCAATAAAATTAGAAATGCTTATAAAACATAAACCAAACGTGGTCATTTCTTCATGCGCAGTGATAAACTCGGCACTCTAAAGCACCCGAGAGCGTTTTTTTCGATGCCAACCTAACCAGAGTGACGGGAGCGGCACAATTCAGAAAAAGTGCTCAGCTCGCCGAGAAAATGCGATTTAAGCAATAAAATTAAAAATGCTTATAAAACATAAACCAAACGTTGGAGGTGTTCATTTCTTCATGCGCAGTGATAAACTCGGCACTCTAAAGCACCCGAGAGCGTTTTTTTCGATGCCAACCTAACCAGAGTGACGGGAGCGGCGCAATTCAGAAAAAGTGCTCAGCTCGCCGAGAAAATGCGATTTAAGCAATAAAATTAAAAATGCTTATAAAACATAAACCAAACGTTGGAGGTGGTCATTTCTTCATGCGCAGTGATAAACTCGGCACTCTAAAGCACCCGAGAGCGTTTTTTTCGATGCCAACCTAACCAGAGTGACGGGAGCGGCACAATTCAGAAAAAGTGCTCAGCTCGCCGAGAAAATGCGATTTAAGCAATAAAATTAAAAATGCTTATAAAACATAAACCAAACGTTGGAGGTGGTCATTTCTTCATGGGCAGTGATAAACTCGGCACTCTAAAGCACCCGAGAGCGTTTTTTTCGATGCCAACCTAACCAGAGTGACGGGAGCGGCACAATTCAGAAAAAGTGCTCAGCTCGCCGAGAAAATGCGATTTAAGCAATAAAATTAAAAATGCTTATAAAACATAAACCAAACGTTGGAGGTGGTCATTTCTTCATGCGCAGTGATAAACTCGGCACTCTAAAGCACCCGAGAGCGTTTTTTTCGATGCCAACCTAACCAGAGTGACGGGAGCGGCACAATTCAGAAAAAGTGCTCCGCTCGCCGAGAAAATGCGATTTAAGCAATAAAATTAAAAATGCTTATAAAACATAAACCAAACGTTGGAGGTGGTCATTTCTTTTTGCGCAGTGATAAACTCGGCACTCTAAAGCACCCGAGAGCGTTTTTTTCGATGCCAACCTAACCAGAGTGACGGGAGCGGCACAATTCAGAAAAAGTGCTCAGCTCGCCGAGAAAATGCGATTTAAGCAATAAAATTAAAAATGCTTATAAAACATAAACCAAACGTTGGAGGTGGTCATTTCTTCATGCGCAGTGATAAACTCGGCACTCTGAAGCACCCGAGAGCGCTTTATTCTATGCCAACCTAGCCAGAGTGACGGGAGCGGCACCATTCAGAAAAAGTGCTCAGCTCGTCGAGAAAATGCAATTTAAGCAATAAAATTAAAAATGCTTATAAAACATAAAACAAACGTTGGAGGTGGTCATTTCTCCATGCGCAGTGATAAACTCGGCACTCTGAAGCACCCAAGAGCGCTTTTTTCTATGCCAACCTCACCAGAGTGACGGGAGAAGCACCATTCAGAAAACGTGCTCAGCTCGTCGAGAAAATGCGATTTAAGCAATAAAATTAAAAATGCTTATAAAACATAAAACAAACGTTGCAGGTGGTCATTTCTTCATGCGCAGTGATAAACGCGACACTCTGAAGCACCCGAGAGCGCTTTTTTCTATGCCAACCTAACCAGAGTGACGGGAGCGGCACCATTCAGAAAACGTGCTCAGCTCGTCGAGAAAATGCGATTCAAGCAATAAAATTAAAAATGCTTATAAAACATAAAACAAACGTTGCAGGTGGTCATTTCTCCATGCGCAGTGATAAACTCGGCACTCTGAAGCACCCAAGAGCGCTTTTTTCTATGCCAACCTCACCAGAGTGACGGGAGAGGCACCATTCAGAAAACGTGCTCAGCTCGTCGAGAAAATGCGATTTAAGCAATGAAATTAAAAATGCTAAAACATAAACCAAACGTTGTAGGTGGTCAATTCTTCATGCGCAGTGATAAACACGGCACTCTGAAGCATCCGAGAGCGCTTTTTTCTATGCCATCCTAACCAGACTTCTAGCCCTAACCCTAGATCTTACTCTACACGTACTCCTAGCTCTTACATGAACCGTAGCTCCTACACTAACCGTAGCGCTAGCTCTAACCCTAATCCTAGCTCTAACCCTAACCCCAACCCTAGCTTTTACTAGGAGCTATTACCCTAAGTCTTACACTAACCCTATTCCTAGCTCTAACCTTAACCTATGCCATCCTAACCAGACTTCTAGCCGTAACCCTAGCTCTTACTGTAATCGTAATACTAGCTCTTACATGAACCGTAGCTCTTACACTACCCTAGCGCTAGCTCTAACCCTAATCCTAGCTCTAACCCTAAACCCAACCCCAACCCCAACCCCAACCCCAACCCTAGCTATTACCCTAACTCTTACACTAACCCGATTCCTAGCTCTAACCCTAACCCTAGCTAATACCCTAACTCTTACACTAACCCTATTCCTAGCTCTAACCTTAACCCCAACCCTAGCTCTTCCTCTAAACCTAATCCTTGCTCTAGCTGGGATTTGAACTCAGGCTGCCTGGGTGCGAGTACAGAGCACTAACCACTACACTATGGAACCTACACCTATATTGCATGGAAGTTACGTATATGGTTTTATGGAGGAGCTTACAAGCAAAGATAGGAATAGTTAATTGCCAAAATAGTTGAGGTTCCACTGAGACTTGAACTCAGGTTGCTGGGGTGAGAGTCCAGCGCACTAACCACTACGGTATGGAATCCACACCATCAATCCATGTAAGTTACCTATATGGTTTTATGGAGCAGCTCACAAGCAACTAGCAAAGATAGGAATAGTTAAATGCCAAAATAGTTGAGGTTCCACTGAGACTTGAACTCAGGTTGCTGGGGTGAGAGTCCAGCGCACTAACCACTACGGTATGGAATCCACACCATTAATCCATGTAAGTTACCTATATGGTTTTATGGAGCAGCTCACAAGCAACTAGCAAAGATAGGAATAGGTAAATGCCAAAATGGTTGAGGTTCCACTGAGACTTGAACTCAGGGCGCTGGGGTGAGAGTCCAGAGCACTAACCAATACAGTATGGAACCCACACCATTAATCCTTGGAAGTTACCTATATGGTTTTATAGAGCAGCTCACAAGCAAATAGTATAGATAGGAATAGATAAATGCCAAAATAGTTGAAGTTCCACTGAGACTTGAACTCAGTTCGCTGGGATGAGAGTCCACAGCACAAACCACTACAGTATGGCACCCACGAAATTACTTCATGTATGTTACGTATATGGTTTTATGGAGCAGCTCACACGCAAATTGTATAGGAATAGGTAGTATAGATAGGAATACGTAAATGCCAAAAGAAAAAGTGTTCTGTAGTGTAGTGGAAAGTGCTCTGGACTCTCACCCCAACGACCTGAGTTCAAGTCTCAGTGGAACCCCAACTATTTTGGCATTTGTCTATTCCTAACTATACCATTTGCTTGTGAGCTGCTCCATAAAACCGTATAGGTAACTTCAATGAAGTGATAGTGTGGTTTCCATACTGTAGTGGTTAGTGCTCTGTACACTTACTCCAGCGACCAGAGTTCAAGTCTCAGTGGAACCTCTACTATTTTAGCATTTACCTATTCCTATCTACACTGGCTTTTGAGCTGCTCCATAAAACCATATACGTAACTTCCATGTAGTAATGTCGTGCGTTCCATAGTGTAGTGGTTAGTTCTCTGGGCTCTCACCCCAGTGACCAGAGTTCAAGTCTCACTAGAACCACACTGTTTTTGGCATTTAGCTATTCCTATCTATACTGCTTGTGAGCTGCTCCATAAAACCGTATGACATGTGAAGAGATTGACAATAAAGCTGACTTTGACTTTGAGAGGAATCATTCAGAAAACGTCCTTACCTCGTCGAGAAAATGCGATTTAACCAATAAAAATGCTAATAAAACATAAACCAAACGTTGCAGGTGGTCATTTCTTCATGCGCAGTGATAAACTCGGCACTCTGAAGTACCCGAGAGCGCTATAACTATGCCAACCTAACCACAGTGACGGGAGCGGCACCATTCAGAAAAAGTGCTCAGCTCGCCGAGAAAATGCGATTTAAGCAATAAAATTAAAAATGCTTATAAAACATAAACCAAACGTTGGAGGGGGTCATTTCTTCATGCGCAGTGATAAACTCGGCACTCTAAAGCACCCGAGAGCGCTATAACTATGCCAACCTAACCAGAGTGACGGGAGCGGCACAATTCAGAAAAAGTGCTCAGCTCGCCGAGAAAATGCGATTTAACCAATAAAATTAAAAATGCTTATAAAACATAAACCAAACGTTGGAGGTGGTCATTTCTTCATGCGCAGTGATAAACTCGGCACTCTAAAGCACCCGAGAGCGTTTTTTTCGATGCCAACCTAACCAGAGTGACGGGAGCGGCACAATTCAGAAAAAGTGCTCAGCTCGCCGAGAAAATGCGATTTAAGCAATAAAATTAAAAATGCTTATAAAACATACACCAAACGTTGGAGGTGGTCATTTCTTCATGCGCAGTGATAAACTCGGCACTCTAAAGCACCCGAGAGCGTTTTTTTCGATGCCAACCTAACCAGAGTGACGGGAGCGGCACAATTCAGAAAAAGTGCTCAGCTCGCCGAGAAAATGCGATTTAAGCAATAAAATTAAAAATGCTTATAAAACATAAACCAAACGTTGGAGGTGGTAATTTCTTCATGCGCAGTGATAAACTCGGCACTCTAAAGCACCCGAGAGCGTTTTTTTCGATGCCAACCTAACCAGAGTGACGGGAGCGGCACAATTCAGAAAAAGTGCTCAGCTCGCCGAGAAAATGCGATTTAAGCAATAAAATTAAAAATGCTTATAAAACATAAACCAAACGTTGGAGGTGGTCATTTCTTCATGCGCAGTGATAAACTCGGCACTCCAAAGCACCCGAGAGCGTTTTTTTCGATGCCAACCTAACCAGAGTGACGGGAGCGGCACAATTCAGAAAAAGTGCTCAGCTCGCCGAGAAAATGCGATTTAAGCAATAAAATTAAAAATGCTTATAAAACATAAACCAAACGTTGGAGGTGGTCATTTCTTCATGCGCAGTGATAAACTCGGGACTCTAAAGCACCCGAGAGCGTTTTTTTTCGATGCCAACCTAACCAGAGTGACGGGAGCGGCACAATTCAGAAAAAGTGCTCAGCTCGCCGAGAAAATGCGATTTAAGCAATAAAATTAAAATTGCTTATAAAACATAAACCAAACGTTGGAGGTGGTCATTTCTTCATGCGCAGTGATAAACTCGGCACTCTAAATCACCCGAGAGCGTTTTTTTCGATGCCAACCTAACCAGAGTGACGGGAGCGGCACAATTCAGAAAAAGTGCTCAGCTCGCCGAGAAAATGCGATTTAGGCAATAAAATTAAAAATGCTTATAAAACATAAACCAAACGTTGGAGGTGGTCATTTCTTCATGCGCAGTGATAAACTCGGCACTCTAAAGCACCCGAGAGCGTTTTTTTCGATGCCAACCTAACCAGAGTGACGGGAGCGGCACAATTCAGAAAAAGTGCTCAGCTCGCCGAGAAAATGCGATTTAAGCAATAAAATTAAAAATGCTTATAAAACATAAACCAAACGTTGGAGGTGGTCATTTCTTCATGCGCAGTGATAAAGTCGGCACTCTGAAGCACCCGAGAGCGTTTTTTTCGATGCCAACCTAACCAGAGTGACGGGAGCGGCACAATTCAGAAAAAGTGCTCAGCTCGCCGAGAAAATGCGATTTAAGCAATAAAATTAAAAATGCTTATAAAACATAAACCAAACGTTGGAGGTGGTCATTTCTTCATGCGCAGTGATAAACTCGGCACTCTAAAGCACCCGAGAGCGTTTTTTTCGATGCCAACCTAACCAGAGTAACGGGAGCGGCACAATTCAGAAAAAGTGCTCAGCTCGCCGAGAAAATGCGATTTAAGCAATAAAATTAAAAATGCTTATAAAACATAAACCAAACGTTGGAGGTGGTCATTTCTTCATGCGCAGTGATAAACTCGGCACTCTAAAGCACCCGAGAGCGTTTTTTTCGATGCCAACCTAACCAGAGTGACGGGAGCGGCACAATTCATAAAAAGTTCTCAGCTCGCCGAGAAAATGCGATTTAAGCTATAAAATTAGAAATGCTTATAAAACATAAACCAAACGTTGGAGGTGGTCATTTCTTCATGCGCAGTGATAAACTCGGCACTCTAAAGCACCCGAGAGCGTTTTTTTCGATGCCAACCTAACCAGAGTGACGGGAGCGGCACAATTCAGAAAAAGTGCTCAGCTCGCCGAGAAAATGCGATTTAAGCAATAAAATTAAAAATGCTTATAAAACATAAACCAAACGTTGGAGGTGGTCATTTCTTCATGCGCAGTTATAAACTCGGCACTCTAAAGCACCCGAGAGCGTTTTTTTCGATGCCAACCTAACCAGAGTGACGGGAGCGGCAGAATTCAGAAAAAGTGCTCAGCTCGCCGAGAAAATGCGATTTAAGCAATAAAATTAAAAATGCTTATAAAACATAAACCAAGCCGAGTTATTCACTGCGCATGAAGAAATGACCACCTCCAACGTTTGGTTTATGTTTTATAAGCATTTTTAGTTTTATTGCTTAAATCGCATTTTCTCGGCGAGCTGAGCACTTTTTCTGAATTGTGCCGCTCCCGTCACTCTGGTTAGGTTGGCATCGAAAAAAACGCTCTCGGGTGCTTTAGAGTGCCGAGTTTATCACTGCGCATGAAGAAATGACCACCTCCAACGTTTGGTTTATGTTTTATAAGCATTTTTAATTTTATTGCTTAAATCGCATTTTCTCGGCGAGCTGAGCGCTTTTTCTGAATTGTGCCGCTCCCGTCACTCTGGTTAGGTTGGCATCGAAAAAAACGCTCTCGGGTGCTTTAGAGTGCCGAGTTATTCACTGCGCATGAAGAAATGACCACCTCCAACGTTTGGTTTATGTTTAATAAGCATTTTTAATTTTATTGCTTAAATCGCATTTTCTCGGCGAGCTGAGCGCTTTTTCTGAATTGTGCCGCTACCGTCACTCTGGTTAGGTTGGCATCGAAAAAAACGCTCTCGGGTGCTTTAGAGTGCCGAGTTTATTACTGCGCATTAAGAAATGACCACCTCCAACGTTTGGTTTATGTTTTATAAGCATTTTTAATTTTATTGCTTAAATCGCATTTTGTCGGCGAGCTGAGCACTTTTTCTGAATTGTGCCGCTCCCGTCACTCTGGTTAGGTTGGCATCGAAAAAAACGCTATCGGGTGCTTTAGAGTGCCGAGTTATTCACTGCGCATGAAGAAATGACCACCTCCAACGTTTGGTTTATGTTTAATAAGCATTTTTAATTTTATTGCTTAAATCGCATTTTCTCGGCGAGCTGAGCACTTTTTCTGAATTGTGCCGCTCCCGTCACTCTGGTTAGGTTGGCGTCGAAAAAAACGCTCTCGGGTGCTTTAGAGTGCCGAGTTTATTACTGCGCATTAAGAAATGACCACCTCCAACGTTTGGTTTATGTTTTATAAGCATTTTTAATTTTATTGCTTAAATCGCATTTTCTCGGCGAGCTGAGCACTTTTTCTGAATTGTGCCGCTCCCGTCACTCTGGTTAGGTTGGCATCGAAAAAAACGCTCTCGGGTGCTTTAGAGTGCCGAGTTTATTACTGCGCATTAAGAAATGACCACCTCCAACGTTTGGTTTATGTTTTATAAGCATTTTTAATTTTATTGCTTAAATCGCATTTTCTCGGCGAGCTGAGCACTTTTTCTGAATTGTGCCGCTCCCGTCACTCTGGTTAGGTTGGCATCGAAAAAAACGCTCTCGGGTGCTTTAGAGTGCCGAGTTATTCACTGCGCATGAAGAAATGACCACCTCCAACGTTTGGTTTATGTTTAATAAGCATTTTTAATTTTATTGCTTGAATCGCATTTTCTCGGCGAGCTGAGCACTTTTTCTGAATTGTGCCGCTCCCGTCACTCTGGTTAGGTTGGCATCGAAAAAAACGCTCTCGGGTGCTTTAGAGTGCCGAGTTTATCACTGCGCATGAAGAAATGACCACCTCCAACGTTTGGTTTATGTTTTATAAGCATTTTTAATTTTATTGCTTAAATCGCATTTTCTCGGCGAGCTGAGCGCTTTTTCTGAATTGTGCCGCTCCCGTCACTCTGGTTAGGTTGGCATCGAAAAAAACGCTCTCGGGTGCTTTAGAGTGCCGAGTTTATCACTGCGCATGAAGAAATGACCACCTCCAACGTTTGGTTTATGTTTTATAAGCATTTTTAATTTTATTGCTTAAATCGCATTTTCTCGGCGAGCTGAGCGCTTTTTCTGAATTGTGCTGCTCCCGTAACTCTGGTTAGGTTGGCATCGAAAAAAACGCTCTCGGGTGCTTTAGAGTGCCGAGTTTATCACTGCGCATGAAGAAATGACCACTTCCAACGTTTGGTTTATGTTTTATAAGCATTTTTAATTTTATTGCTTAAATCGCATTTTCTCGGCGAGCTGAGCACTTTTTCTGAATTGTGCCGCTCCCGTCACTCTGGTTAGGTTGGCATCGAAAAAAACGCTCTCGGGTGCTTTAGAGTGTCGAGTTTAATACTGCGCATTAAGAAATGACCACCTCCAACGTTTGGTTTATGTTTTATAAGCATTTTTAATTTTATTGCTTAAATCGCATTTTCTCGGCGAGCTGAGCACTTTTTCTGAATTGTGCCGCTCCCGTCACTCTGGTTAGGTTGGCATCGAAAAAAACGCTCTCGGGTGCTTTAGAGTGCCGAGTTATTCACTGCGCATGAAGAAATGACCACCTCCAACGTTTGGTTTATGTTTTATAAGCATTTTTAATTTTATTGCTTAAATCGCATTTTCTCGGCGAGCTGAGCACTTTTTCTGAATTGTGCCGCTCCCGTCACTCTGGTTAGGTTGGCATCGAAAAAAACGCTCTCGGGTGCTTTAGAGTGCCGAGTTTATCACTGCGCATGAAGAAATGACCACCTCCAACGTTTGGTTTATGTTTTATAAGCATTTTTAATTTTATTGCTTAAATCGCATTTTCTCGGCGAGCTGAGCGCTTTTTCTGAATTGTGCCGCTCCCGTCACTCTGGTTAGGTTGGCATCGAAAAAAACGCTCTCGGGTGCTTTAGAGTGCCGAGTTATTCACTGCGCATGAAGAAATGACCACCTCCAACGTTTGGTTTATGTTTAATAAGCATTTTTAATTTTATTGCTTAAATCGCATTTTCTCGGCGAGCTGAGCGCTTTTTCTGAATTGTGCCGCTCCCGTCACTCTGGTTAGGTTGGCATCGAAAAAAACGCTCTCGGGTGCTTTAGAGTGCCGAGTTATTCACTGCGCATGAAGAAATGACCACCTCCAACGTTTGGTTTATGTTTAATAAGCATTTTTAATTTTATTGCTTAAATCGCATTTTCTCGGCGAGCTGAGCACTTTTTCTGAATTGTGCCGCTCCCGTCACTCTGGTTAGGTTGGCATCGAAAAAAACGCTCTCGGGTGCTTTAGAGTGCCGAGTTTATTACTGCGCATTAAGAAATGACCACCTCCAACGTTTGGTTTATGTTTTATAAGCATTTTTAATTTTATTGCTTAAATCGCATTTTCTCGGCGAGCTGAGCACTTTTTCTGAATTGTGCCGCTCCCGTCACTCTGGTTAGGTTGGCATCGAAAAAAACGCTCTCGGGTGCTTTAGAGTGCTGAGTTATTCACTGCGCACGAAGAAATGACCACCTCCAACGTTTGGTTTATGTTTTATAAGCATTTTTAATTTTATTGCTTAAATCGCATTTTCTCGGCGAGCTGAGCGCTTTTTCTGAATTGTGCCGCTCCCGTCACTCTGGTTAGGTTGGCATCGAAAAAAACGCTCTCGGGTGCTTTAGAGTGCCGAGTTTATTACTGCGCATTAAGAAATGACCACCTCCAACGTTTGGTTTATGTTTTATAAGCATTTTTAATTTTATTGCTTAAATCGCATTTTCTCGGCGAGCTGAGCACTTTTTCTTAATTGTGCCGCTCCCGTCACTCTGGTTTGGTTGGCATCGAAAAAAACGCCCTCGGGTGCTTTAGAGTGCCGAGTTTATTACTGCGCATTAAGAAATGACCACCTCCAACGTTTGGTTTATGTTTTATAAGCATTTTTAATTTTATTGCTTAAATCGCATTTTTCTCGGCGAGCTGAGCACTTTTTCTGAATTGTGCCGCTCCCGTCACTCTGGTTAGGTTGGCATCGAAAAAAACGCTATCGGGTGCTTTAGAGTGCCGAGTTATTCACTGCGCATGAAGGAATGACCACCTCCAACGTTTGGTTTATGTTTAATAAGCATTTTTAATTTTATTGCTTAAATCGCATTTTCTCGGCGAGCTGAGCACTTTTTCTGAATTGTGCCGCTCCCGTCACTCTGGTTAGGTTGGCATCGAAAAAAACGCTCTCGGGTGCTTTAGAGTGCCGAGTTTATTACTGCGCATTAAGAAATGACCACCTCCAATGTTTGGTTTATGTTTTATAAGCATTTTTAATTTTATTGCTTAAATCGCATTTTCTCGGCGAGCTGAGCACTTTTTCTGAATTGTGCCGCTCCCGTCACTCTGGTTAGGTTGGCATCGAAAAAAAACGCTCTCGGGTGCTTTAGAGTGCCGAGTTTATTACTGCGCATTAAGAAATGACCACCTCCAACGTTTGGTTTATGTTTTATAAACATTTTTAATTTTATTGCTTAAATCGCATTTTCTCGGCGAGCTGAGCACTTTTTCTGAATTGTGCCGCTCCCGTCACTCTGGTTAGGTTGGCATCGAAAAAAACGCTCTCGGGTGCTTTAGAGTGCCGAGTTATTCACTGCGCATGAAGAAATGACCACCTCCAACGTTTGGTTTATGTTTAATAAGCATTTTTAATTTTATTGCTTGAATCGCATTTTCTCGGCGAGCTGAGCACTTTTTCTGAATTGTGCCGCTCCCGTCACTCTGGTTAGGTTGGCATCGAAAAAAACGCTCTCGGGTGCTTTAGAGTGCCGAGTTTATCACTGCGCATGAAGAAATGACCACCTCCAACGTTTGGTTTATGTTTTATAAGCATTTTTAATTTTATTGCTTAAATCGCATTTTCTCGGCGAGCTGAGCGCTTTTTCTGAATTGTGCCGCTCCCGTCACTCTGGTTAGGTTGGCATCGAAAAAAACGCTCTCGGGTGCTTTAGAGTGCCGAGTTATTCACTGCGCATGAAGAAATGACCACCTCCAACGTTTGGTTTATGTTTAATAAGCATTTTTAATTTTATTGCTTAAATCGCATTTTCTCGGCGAGCTGAGCGCTTTTTCTGAATTGTGCCTCTCCCGTCACTCTGGTTAGGTTGGCATCGAAAAAAACGCTCTCGGGTGCTTTAGAGTGCCGAGTTATTCACTGCGCATGAAGAAATGACCACCTCCAACGTTTGGTTTATGTTTAATAAGCATTTTTAATTTTATTGCTTGAATCGCATTTTCTCGGCGAGCTGAGCACTTTTTCTGAATTGTGCCGCTCCCGTCACTCTGGTTAGGTTGGCATCGAAAAAAACGCTCTCGGGTGCTTTAGAGTGCCGAGTTTATCACTGCGCATGAAGAAATGACCACCTCCAACGTTTGGTTTATGTTTTATAAGCATTTTTAATTTTATTGCTTAAATCGCATTTTCTCGGCGAGCTGAGCGCTTTTTCTGAATTGTGCCGCTCCCGTCACTCTGGTTAGGTTGGCATCGAAAAAAACGCTCTCGGGTGCTTTAGAGTGCCGAGTTTATTACTGCGCATTAAGAAATGACCACCTCCAACGTTTGGTTTATGTTTTATAAGCATTTTTAATTTTATTGCTTAAATCGCATTTTCTCGGCGAGCTGAGCACTTTTTCTGAATTGTGCCGCTCCCGTCACTCTGGTTAGGTTGGCATCGAAAAAAACGCTCTCGGGTGCTTTAGAGTGCCGAGTTATTCACTGCGCATGAAGAAATGACCACCTCCAACGTTTGGTTTATGTTTTATAAGCATTTTTAATTTTATTGCTTAAATCGCATTTTCTCGGCGAGCTGAGCACTTTTTCTGAATTGTGCCGCTCCCGTCACTCTGGTTAGGTTGGCATCGAAAAAAACGCTCTCGGGTGCTTTAGAGTGCCGAGTTTATCACTGCGCATGAAGAAATGACCACCTCCAACGTTTGGTTTATGTTTTATAAGCATTTTTAATTGTATTGCTTAAATCGCATTTTCTCGGCGAGCTGAGCGCTTTTTCTGAATTGTGCCGCTCCCGTCACTCTGGTTAGGTTGGCATCGAAAAAAACGCTCTCGGGTGCTTTAGAGTGCCGAGTTTATTACTGCGCATTAAGAAATGACCACCTCCAACGTTTGGTTTATGTTTTATAAGCATTTTTAATTTTATTGCTTAAATCGCATTTTCTCGGCGAGCTGAGCACTTTTTCTGAATTGTGCCGCTCCCGTCACTCTGGTTAGGTTGGCATCGAAAAAAAACGCTCTCGGGTGCTTTAGAGTGCCGAGTTATTCACTGCGCATGAAGAAATGACCACCTCCAACGTTTGGTTTATGTTTTATAAGCATTTTTAATTTTATTGCTTAAATCGCATTTTCTCGGCGAGCTGAGCGCTTTTTCTGAATTGTGCCGCTCCCGTCACTCTGGTTAGGTTGGCATCGAAAAAAACGCTCTCGGGTGCTTTAGAGTGCAGAGTTTATCACTGCGCATGAAGAAATGACCACCTCCAACGTTTGGTTTATGTTTTATGAGCATTTTTAATTTTATTGCTTAAATCGCATTTTCTCGGCGAGCTGAGCGCTTTTTCTGAATTGTGCCGCTCCCGTCACTCTGGTTAGGTTGGCATCGAAAAAAACGCTCTCGGGTGCTTTAGAGTGCCGAGTTTATCACTGCGCATGAAGAAATGACCACCTCCAACGTTTGGTTTATGTTTTATGAGCATTTTTAATTTTATTGCTTAAATCGCATTTTCTCGGCGAGCTGAGCGCTTTTTCTGAATTGTGCCGCTCCCGTCACTCTGGTTAGGTTGGCATCGAAAAAAACGCTCTCGGGTGCTTTAGAGTGCCGAGTTTATTACTGCGCATTAAGAAATGACCACCTCCAACGTTTGGTTTATGTTTTATAAGCATTTTTAATTTTATTGCTTAAATCGCATTTTCTCGTCGAGCTGAGCGCTTTTTCTGAATTGTGCCGCTCCCGTCACTCTGGTTAGGTTGGCATCGAAAAAAACGCTCTCGGGTGCTTTAGAGTGCCGAGTTATTCACTGCGCATTAAGAAATGACCACCTCCAACGTTTGGTTTATGTTTTATAAGCATTTTTAATTTTATTGCTTAAATCGCATTTTCTCGGCGAGCTGAGCACTTTTTCTGAATTGTGCCGCTCCCGTCACTCTGGTTAGGTTGGCATCGAAAAAAACGCTCTCGGGTGCTTTAGAGTGCCGAGTTATTCACTGCGCATGAAGAAATGACCACCTCCAACGTTTGGTTTATGTTTTATAAGCATTTTTAATTTTATTGCTTAAATCGCATTTTCTCGGCGAGCTGAGCACTTTTTCTGAATTGTGCCGCTCCCGTCACTCTGGTTAGGTTGGCATCGAAAAAAAACGCTCTCGGGTGCTTTAGAGTGCCGAGTTTATCACTGCGCATGAAGAAATGACCACCTCCAACGTTTGGTTTATGTTTTATAAGCATTTTTAATTTTATTGCTTAAATCGCATTTTCTCGGCGAGCTGAGCGCTTTTTCTGAATTGTGCCGCTCCCGTCACTCTGGTTAGGTTGGCATCGAAAAAAACGCTCTCGGGTGCTTTAGAGTGCCGAGTTTATAACTGCGCATTAAGAAATGACCACCTCCAACGTTTGGTTTATGTTTTATAAGCATTTTTAATTTTATTGCTTAAATCGCATTTTCTCGGCGAGCTGAGCGCTTTTTCTGAATTGTGCCGCTCCCGTCACTCTGGTTAGGTTGGCATCGAAAAAAACGCTCTCGGGTGCTTTAGAGTGCCGAGTTTATCACTGCGCATGAAGAAATGACCACCTCCAACGTTTGGTTTATGTTTTATAAGCATTTTTAATTTTATTGCTTAAATCGCATTTTCTCGGCGAGCTGAGCGCTTTTTCTGAATTGTGCCGCTCCCGTCACTCTGGTTAGGTTGGCATCGAAAAAAACGCTCTCGGGTGCTTTAGAGTGCCGAGTTTATCACTGCGCATGAAGAAATGACCACTTCCAACGTTTGGTTTATGTTTTATAAGCATTTTTAATTTTATTGCTTAAATCGCATTTTCTCGGCGAGCTGAGCACTTTTTCTGAATTGTGCCGCTCCCGTCACTCTGGTTAGGTTGGCATCGAAAAAAACGCTCTCGGGTGCTTTAGAGTGCTGAATTTATTACTGCGCATTAAGAAATGACCACCTCCAACGTTTGGTTTATGTTTTATAAGCATTTTTAATTTTATTGCTTAAATCGCATTTTCTCGGCGAGCTGAGCACTTTTTCTGAATTGTGCCGCTCCCGTCACTCTGGTTAGGTTGGCATCGAAAAAAACGCTCTCGGGTGCTTTAGAGTGCCGAGTTATTCACTGCGCATGAAGAAATGACCACCTCCAACGTTTGGTTTATGTTTTATAAGCATTTTTAATTTTATTGCTTAAATCGCATTTTCTCGGCGAGCTGAGCGCTTTTTCTGAATTGTGCCGCTCCCGTCACTCTGGTTAGGTTGGCATCGAAAAAAACGCTCTCGGGTGCTTTAGAGTGCAGAGTTTATCACTGCGCATGAAGAAATGACCACCTCCAACGTTTGGTTTATGTTTTATGAGCATTTTTAATTTTATTGCTTAAATCGCATTTTCTCGGCGAGCTGAGCGCTTTTTCTGAATTGTGCCGCTCCCGTCACTCTGGTTAGGTTGGCATCGAAAAAAACGCTCTCCGGTGCTTTAGAGTGCCGAGTTTATCACTGCGCATGAAGAAATGACCACTTCCAACGTTTGGTTTATGTTTTATAAGCATTTTTAATTTTATTGCTTAAATCGCATTTTCTCGGCGAGCTGAGCACTTTTTCTGAATTGTGCCGCTCCCGTCACTCTGGTTAGGTTGGCATCGAAAAAAACGCTCTCGGGTGCTTTAGAGTGCCGAGTTTATTACTGCGCATTAAGAAATGACCACCTCCAACGTTTGGTTTATGTTTTATAAGCATTTTTAATTTTATTGCTTAAATCGCATTTTCTCGGCGAGCTGAGCACTTTTTCTGAATTGTGCCGCTCCCGTCACTCTGGTTAGGTTGGCATCGAAAAAAACGCTCTCGGGTGCTTTAGAGTGCCGAGTTTATCACTGCGCATGAAGAAATGACCACTTCCAACGTTTGGTTTATGTTTTATAAGCATTTTTAATTTTATTGCTTAAATCGCATTTTCTCGGCGAGCTGAGCACTTTTTCTGAATTGTGCCGCTCCCGTCACTCTGGTTAGGTTGGCATCGAAAAAAACGCTCTCGGGTGCTTTAGAGTGCCGAGTTTATTACTGCGCATTAAGAAATGACCACCTCCAACGTTTGGTTTATGTTTTATAAGCATTTTTAATTTTTTTGCTTAAATCGCATTTTCTCGGCGAGCTGAGCACTTTTTCTGAATTGTGCCGCTCCCGTCACTCTGGTTAGGTTGGCATCGAAAAAAACGCTCTCGGGTGCTTTAGAGTGCCGAGTTATTCACTGCGCATGAAGAAATGACCACCTCCAACGTTTGGTTTATGTTTTATAAGCATTTTTAATTTTATTGCTTAAATCGCATTTTCTCGGCGAGCTGAGCACTTTTTCTGAATTGTGCCGCTCCCGTCACTCTGGTTAGGTTGGCATCGAAAAAAACGCTCTCGGGTGCTTTAGAGTGCCGAGTTTATCACTGCGCATGAAGAAATGACCACCTCCAACGTTTGGTTTATGTTTTATAAGCATTTTTAATTTTATTGCTTAAATCGCATTTTCTCGGCGAGCTGAGCGCTTTTTCTGAATTGTGCCGCTCCCGTCACTCTGGTTAGGTTGGCATCGAAAAAAACGCTCTCGGGTGCTTTAGAGTGCCGAATTATTCACTGCGCATGAAGAAATGACCACCTCCAACGTTTGGTTTATGTTTTATAAGCATTTTTAATTTTATTGCTTAAATCGCATTTTCTCGGCGAGCTGAGCACTTTTTCTGAATTGTGCCGCTCCCGTCACTCTGGTTAGGTTGGCATCGAAAAAAACGCTCTCGGGTGCTTTAGAGTGCCGAGTTATTCACTGCGCATGAAGAAATGACCACCTCCAACGTTTGGTTTATGTTTTATAAGCATTTTTAATTTTATTGCTTAAATCGCATTTTCTCGGCGAGCTGAGCACTTTTTCTGAATTGTGCCGCTCCCGTCACTCTGGTTAGGTTGGCATCGAAAAAAACGCTCTCGGGTGCTTTAGAGTGCCGAGTTTATCACTGCGCATGAAGAAATGACCACCTCCAACGTTTGGTTTATGTTTTATAAGCATTTTTAATTTTATTGCTTAAATCGCATTTTCTCGGCGAGCTGAGCGCTTTTTCTGAATTGTGCCGCTCCCGTCACTCTGGTTAGGTTGGCATCGAAAAAAACGCTCTCGGGTGCTTTAGAGTGCCGAGTTTATCACTGCGCATGAAGAAATGACCACCTCCAACGTTTGGTTTATGTTTTATAAGCATTTTTAATTTTATTGCTTAAATCGCATTTTCTCGGCGAGCTGAGCGCTTTTTCTGAATTGTGCCGCTCCCGTCACTCTGGTTAGGTTGGCATCGAAAAAAACGCTCTCGGGTGCTTTAGAGTGCCGAGTTTATCACTGCGCATGAAGAAATGACCACCTCCAACGTTTGGTTTATGTTTTATAAGCATTTTTAATTTTATTGCTTAAATCGCATTTTCTCGGCGAGCTGAGCACTTTTTCTGAATTGTGCCGCTCTCGTCACTCTGGTTAGGTTGGCATCGAAAAAAACGCTCTCGGGTGCTTTAGAGTGCCGAGTTTATCACTGCGCATGAAGAAATGACCACCTCCAACGTTTGGTTTATGTTTTATAAGCATTTTTAATTTTATTGCTTAAATCGCATTTTCTCGGCGAGCTGAGCACTTTTTCTGAATTGTGCCGCTCCCGTCACTCTGGTTAGGTTGGCATCGAAAAAAACGCTCTCGGGTGCTTTAGAGTGCCGAGTTTATCACTGCGCATGAAGAAATGACCACCTCCAACGTTTGGTTTATGTTTTATAAGCATTTTTAAATTTATTGCTTAAATCGCATTTTCTCGGCGAGCTGAGCGCTTTTTCTGAATTGTGCCGCTCCCGTCACTCTGGTTAGGTTGGCATCGAAAAAAACGCTCACGGGTGCTTTAGAGTGCCGAGTTTATTACTGCGCATGAAGAAATGACCACCTCCAACGTTTGGTTTATGTTTTATAAGCATTTTTAATTTTATTGCTTAAATCGCATTTTCTCGGCGAGCTGAGCACTTTTTCTGAATTGTGCCGCTCCCGTCACTCTGGTTAGGTTGGCATCGAAAAAAATGCTCTCGGGTGCTTTAGAGTGCCGAGTTATTCACTGCGCATGAAGAAATGACCACCTCCAACGTTTGGTTTATGTTTTATAAGCATTTTTAATTTTATTGCTTAAATCGCATTTTCTCGGCGAGCTGAGCACTTTTTCTGAATTGTGCCGCTCCCGTCACTCTGGTTAGTTTGGCATCGAAAAAAACGCTCTCGGGTGCTTTAGAGTGCCGAGTTTATCACTGCGCATGAAGAAATGACCACCTCCAACGTTTGGTTTATGTTTTATAAGCATTTTTAATTTTATTGCTTAAATCGCATTTTCTCGGCGAGCTGAGCGCTTTTTCTGAATTGTGCCTCTCCCGTCACTCTGGTTAGGTTGGCATCGAAAAAAACGCTCTCGGGTGCTTTAGAGTGCCGAGTTTATCACTGCGCATGAAGAAATGACCACCTCCAACGTTTGGTTTATGTTTTATAAGCATTTTTAATTTTATTGCTTAAATCGCATTTTCTCGGCGAGCTGAGCGCTTTTTCTGAATTGTGCCGCTCCCGTCACTCTGGTTAGGTTGGCATCGAAAAAAACGCTCTCGGGTGCTTTAGAGTGCCGAGTTTATCACTGCGCATGAAGAAATGACCACTTCCAACGTTTGGTTTATGTTTTATAAGCATTTTTAATTTTATTGCTTAAATCGCATTTTCTCGGCGAGCTGAGCACTTTTTCTGAATTGTGCCGCTCCCGTCACTCTGGTTAGGTTGGCATCGAAAAAAACGCTCTCGGGTGCTTTAGAGTGCCGAGTTTATTACTGCGCATTAAGAAATGACCACCTCCAACGTTTGGTTTATGTTTTATAAGCATTTTTAATTTTATTGCTTAAATCGCATTTTCTCGGCGAGCTGAGCACTTTTTCTGAATTGTGCCGCTCCCGTCACTCTGGTTAGGTTGGCATCGAAAAAAACGCTCTCGGGTGCTTTAGAGTGCCGAGTTATTCACTGCGCATGAAGAAATGACCACCTCCAACGTTTGGTTTATGTTTTATAAGCATTTTTAATTTTATTGCTTAAATCGCATTTTCTCGGCGAGCTGAGCACTTTTTCTGAATTGTGCCGCTCCCGTCACTCTGGTTAGGTTGGCATCGAAAAAAACGCTCTCGGGTGCTTTAGAGTGCCGAGTTTATCACTGCGCATGAAGAAATGACCACCTCCAACGTTTGGTTTATGTTTTATAAGCATTTTTAAATTTATTGCTTAAATCGCATTTTCTCGGCGAGCTGAGCGCTTTTTCTGAATTGTGCCGCTCCCGTCACTCTGGTTAGGTTGGCATCGAAAAAAACGCTCTCGGGTGCTTTAGAGTGCCGAGTTATTCACTGCGCATGAAGAAATGACCACCTCCAACGTTTGGTTTATGTTTAATAAGCATTTTTAATTTTATTGCTTAAATCGCATTTTCTCGGCGAGCTGAGCGCTTTTTCTGAATTGTGCCGCTCCCGTCACTCTGGTTAGGTTGGCATAAAAAAAAACGCTCTCGGGTGCTTTAGAGTGCCGAGTTATTCACTGCGCATGAAGAAATGACCACCTCCAACGTTTGGTTTATGTTTAATAAGCATTTTTAATTTTATTGCTTAAATCGCACTTTCTCGGCGAGCTGAGCACTTTTTCTGAATTGTGCCGCTCCCGTCACTCTGGTTAGGTTGGCATCGAAAAAAACGCTCTCGGGTGCTTTAGAGTGCCGAGTTTATTACTGCGCATTAAGAAATGACCACCTCCAACGTTTGGTTTATGTTTTATAAGCATTTTTAATTTTATTGCTTAAATTGCATTTTCTCGGCGAGCTGAGCACTTTTTCTGAATTGTGCCGCTCCCGTCACTCTGGTTAGTTTGGCATCGAAAAAAACGCTCTCGGGTGCTTTAGAGTGCCGAGTTATTCACTGCGCACGAAGAAATGACCACCTCCAACGTTTGGTTTATGTTTTATAAGCATTTTTAATTTTATTGCTTAAATCGCATTTTCTCGGCGAGCTGAGCGCTTTTTCTGAATTGTGCCGCTCCCGTCACTCTGGTTAGGTTGGCATCGAAAAAAACGCTCTCGGGTGCTTTAGAGTGCCGAGTTTATTACTGCGCATTAAGAAATGACCACCTCCAACGTTTGGTTTATGTTTTATAAGCATTTTTAATTTTATTGCTTAAATCGCATTTTCTCGGCGAGCTGAGCACTTTTTCTGAATTGTGCCGCTCCCGTCACTCTGGTTAGGTTGGCATCGAAAAAAACGCTCTCGGGTGCTTTGGAGTGCCGAGTTATTCACTGCGCATGAAGAAATGACCACCTCCAACGTTTGGTTTATGTTTAATAAGCATTTTTAATTTTATTGCTTGAATCGCATTTTCTCGGCGAGCTGAGCACTTTTTCTGAATTGTGCCGCTCCCGTCACTCTGGTTAGGTTGGCATCGAAAAAAACGCTCTCGGGTGCTTTAGAGTGCCGAGTTTATCACTGCGCATGAAGAAATGACCACCTCCAACGTTTGGTTTATGTTTTATAAGCATTTTTAATTTTATTGCTTAAATCGCATTTTCTCGGCGAGCTGAGCGCTTTTTCTGAATTGTGCCGCTCCCGTCCCTCTGGTTAGGTTGGCATCGAAAAAAACGCTCTCGGGTGCTTTAGAGTGCCGAATTATTCACTGCGCATGAAGAAATGACCACCTCCAACGTTTGGTTTATGTTTTATAAGCATTTTTAGTTTTATTGCTTAAATCGCATTTTCTCGGCGAGCTGAGCACTTTTTATGAATTGTGCCGCTCCCGTCCCTCTGGTTAGGTTGGCATCGAAAAAAACGCTCTCGGGTGCTTTAGAGTGCCGAGTTTATCACTGCGCATGGAGAAATGACCACCTCCAACGTTTGGTTTATGTTTTATAAGCATTTTTAATTTTATTGCTTAAATCGCATTTTCTCGGCGAGCTGAGCACTTTTTCTGAATTGTGCCGCTCCCGTCACTCTGGTTAGGTTGGCATCGAAAAAAACGCTCTCGGGTGCTTTAGAGTGCCGAGTTTATCACTGCGCATGAAGAAATGACCACCTCCAACGTTTGGTTTATGTTTTATAAGCATTTTTAAATTTATTGCTTAAATCGCATTTTCTCGGCGAGCTGAGCGCTTTTTCTGAATTGTGCCGCTCCCGTCACTCTGGTTAGGTTGGCATCGAAAAAAACGCTCTCGGGTGCTTTAGAGTGCCGAGTTATTCACTGCGCATGAAGAAATGACCACCTCCAACGTTTGGTTTATGTTTTATAAGCATTTTTAGTTTTATTGCTTAAATCGCATTTTCTCGGCGAGCTGAGCACTTTTTCTGAATTGTGCCGCTCCCGTCACTCTGGTTAGGTTGGCATCGAAAAAAACGCTCTCGGGTGCTTTAGAGTGCCGAGTTTATCACTGCGCATGAAGAAATGACCACCTCCAACGTTTGGTTTATGTTTAATAAGCATTTTTAATTTTATTGCTTAAATCGCATTTTCTCGGCGAGCTGAGCACTTTTTCTGAATTGTGCCGCTCCCGTCACTCTGGTTAGGTTGGCATCGAAAAAACCGCTCTCGGGTGCTTTAGAGTGCCGAGTTTATTACTGCGCATGAAGAAATGACCACCTCCAACGTTTGGTTTATGTTTTATAAGCATTTTTAATTTTATTGCTTAAATCGCATTTTCTCGGCGAGCTGAGCACTTTTTCTGAATTGTGCCGCTCCCGTCACTCTGGTTAGGTTGGCATCGAAAAAAAACGCTCTCGGGTGCTTTAGAGTGCCGAGTTATTCACTGCGCATGAAGAAATGACCACCTCCAACGTTTGGTTTATGTTTTATAAGCATTTTTAATTTTATTGCTTAAATCGCATTTTCTCGGCGAGCTGAGCGCTTTTTTTGAATTGTGCCGCTCCCGTCACTCTGGTTAGGTTGGCATCGAAAAAAACGCTCTCGGGTGCTTTAGAGTGCCGAGTTTATCACTGCGCATGAAGAAATGACCACCTCCAACGTTTGGTTTATGTTTTATAAGCATTTTAAATTTTATTGCTTAAATCGCATTTTCTCGGCGAGCTGAGCGCTTTTTCTGAATTGTGCCGCTCCCGTCACTCTGGTTAGGTTGGCATCGAAAAAAACGCTCACGGGTGCTTTAGAGTGCCGAGTTTATTACTGCGCATTAAGAAATGACCACCTCCAACGTTTGGTTTATGTTTTATAAGCATTTTTAATTTTATTGCTTAAATCGCATTTTCTCGGCGAGCTGAGCACTTTTTCTGAATTGTGCCGCTCCCGTAACTCTGGTTAGGTTGGCATCGAAAAAAACGCTCTCGGGTGCTTTAGAGTGCCGAGTTTATCACTGCGCATGAAGAAATGACCACTTCCAACGTTTGGTTTATGTTTTATACGCATTTTTAATTTTATTGCTTAAATCGCATTTTCTCGGCGAGCTGAGCATTTTTTCTGAATTGTGCCGCTCCCGTCACTCTGGTTAGGTTGGCATCGAAAAAAACGCTCTCGGGTGCTTTAGAGTGCCGAGTTTATCACTGCGCATGAAGAAATGACCACCTCCAACGTTTGGTTTATGTTTTATAAGCATTTTTAATTTTATTGCTTAAATCGCATTTTCTCGGCGAGCTGAGCGCTTTTTCTGAATTGTGCCGCTCCCGTCACTCTGGTTAGGTTGGCATCGAAAAAAACGCTCTCGGGTGCTTTAGAGTGCCGAGTTATTCACTGCGCATGAAGAAATGACCACCTCCAACGTTTGGTTTATGTTTAATAAGCATTTTTAATTTTATTGCTTAAATCGCATTTTCTCGGCGAGCTGAGCGCTTTTTCTGAATTGTGCCGCTCCCGTCACTCTGGTTAGGTTGGCATCGAAAAAAACGCTCTCGGGTGCTTTAGAGTGCCGAGTTATTCACTGCGCATGAAGAAATGACCACCTCCAAAGTTTGGTTTATGTTTGATAAGCATTTTTAATTTTATTGCTTAAATCGCATTTTCTCGGCGAGCTGAGCACTTTTTCTGAATTGTGCCGCTCCCGTCACTCTGGTTAGGTTGGCATCGAAAAAAACGCTCTCGGGTGCTTTAGAGTGCCGAGTTTATTACTGCGCATTAAGAAATGACCACCTCCAACGTTTGGTTTATGTTTTATAAGCATTTTTAATTTTATTGCTTAAATCGCATTTTCTCGGCGAGCTGAGCACTTTTTCTGAATTGTGCCGCTCCCGTCACTCTGGTTAGGTTGGCATCGAAAAAAACGCTCTCGGGTGCTTTAGAGTGCCGAGTTTATTACTGCGCATTAAGAAATGACCACCTCCAACGTTTGGTTTATGTTTTATAAGCATTTTTAATTTTATTGCTTAAATCGCATTTTCTCGGCGAGCTGAGCACTTTTTCTGAATTGTGCCGCTCCCGTCACTCTGGTTAGGTTGGCATCGAAAAAAACGCTATCGGGTGCTTTAGAGTGCCGAGTTATTCACTGCGCATGAAGAAATGACCACCTCCAACGTTTGGTTTATGTTTAATAAGCATTTTTAATTTTATTGCTTAAATCGCATTTTCTCGGCGAGCTGAGCACTTTTTCTGAATTGTGCCGCTCCCGTCACTCTGGTTAGGTTGGCATAAAAAAAAACGCTCTCGGGTGCTTTAGAGTGCCGAGTTTATTACTGCGCATTAAGAAATGACCACCTCCAACGTTTGGTTTATGTTTTATAAGCATTTTTAATTTTATTGCTTAAATCGCATTTTCTCGGCGAGCTGAGCACTTTTTCTGAATTGTGCCGCTCCCGTCACTCTGGTTAGGTTGGCATCGAAAAAAACGCTCTCGGGTGCTTTAGAGTGCCGAGTTTATTACTGCGCATTAAGAAATGACCACCTCCAACGTTTGGTTTATGTTTTATAAGCATTTTTAATTTTATTGCTTAAATCGCATTTTCTCGGCGAGCTGAGCACTTTTTCTGAATTGTGCCGCTCCCGTCACTCTGGTTAGGTTGGCATCGAAAAAAACGCTCTCGGGTGCTTTAGAGTGCCGAGTTTATTACTGCGCATTAAGAAATGACCACCTCCAACGTTTGGTTTATGTTTTATAAGCATTTTTAATTTTATTGCTTAAATCGCATTTTCTCGGCGAGCTGAGCACTTTTTCTGAATTGTGCCGCTCCCGTCACTCTGGTTAGGTTGGCATCGAAAAAAACGCTCTCGGGTGCTTTAGAGTGCCGAGTTTATTACTGCGCATTAAGAAATGACCACCTCCAACGTTTGGTTTATGTTTTATAAGCATTTTTAATTTTATTGCTTAAATCGCATTTTCTCGGCGAGCTGAGCACTTTTTCTGAATTGTGCCGCTCCCGTCACTCTGGTTAGGTTGGCATCGAAAAAAACGCTATCGGGTGCTTTAGAGTGCCGAGTTATTCACTGCGCATGAAGAAATGACCACCTCCAACGTTTGGTTTATGTTTAATAAGCATTTTTAATTTTATTGCTTAAATCGCATTTTCTCGGCGAGCTGAGCACTTTTTCTGAATTGTGCCGCTCCCGTCACTCTGGTTAGGTTGGCATAAAAAAAAACGCTCTCGGGTGCTTTAGAGTGCCGAGTTTATTACTGCGCATTAAGAAATGACCACCTCCAACGTTTGGTTTATGTTTTATAAGCATTTTTAATTTTATTGCTTAAATCGCATTTTCTCGGCGAGCTGAGCACTTTTTCTGAATTGTGCCGCTCCCGTCACTCTGGTTAGGTTGGCATCGAAAAAAACGCTCTCGGGTGCTTTAGAGTGCCGAGTTTATTACTGCGCATTAAGAAATGACCACCTCCAACGTTTGGTTTATGTTTTATAAGCATTTTTAATTTTATTGCTTAAATCGCATTTTCTCGGCGAGCTGAGCACTTTTTCTGAATTGTGCCGCTCCCGTCACTCTGGTTAGGTTGGCATCGAAAAAAACGCTCTCGGGTGCTTTAGAGTGCCGAGTTATTCACTGCGCATGAAGAAATGACCACCTCCAACGTTTGGTTTATGTTTAATAAGCATTTTTATTTTTATTGCTTGAATCGCATTTTCTCGGCGAGCTGAGCACTTTTTCTGAATTGTGCCGCTCCCGTCACTCTGGTTAGGTTGGCATCGAAAAAAACGCTCTCGGGTGCTTTAGAGTGCCGAGTTTATCACTGCGCATGAAGAAATGACCACCTCCAACGTTTGGTTTATGTTTTATAAGCATTTTTAATTTTATTGCTTAAATCGCATTTTCTCGGCGAGCTGAGCGCTTTTTCTGAATTGTGCCGCTCCCGTCACTCTGGTTAGGTTGGCATCGAAAAAAACGCTCTCGGGTGCTTTAGAGTGCCGAGTTTATCACTGCGCATGAAGAAATGACCACCTCCAACGTTTGGTTTATGTTTTATAAGCATTTTTAATTTTATTGCTTAAATCGCATTTTCTCGGCGAGCTGAGCGCTTTTTCTGAATTGTGCCGCTCCCGTAACTCTGGTTAGGTTGGCATCGAAAAAAACGCTCTCGGGTGCTTTAGAGTGCCGAGTTTATCACTGCGCATGAAGAAATGACCACTTCCAACGTTTGGTTTATGTTTTATAAGCATTTTTAATTTTATTGCTTAAATCGCATTTTCTCGGCGAGCTGAGCACTTTTTCTGAATTGTGCCGCTCCCGTCACTCTGGTTAGGTTGGCATCGAAAAAAACGCTCTCGGGTGCTTTAGAGTGTCGAGTTTATTACTGCGCATTAAGAAATGACCACCTCCAACGTTTGGTTTATGTTTTATAAGCATTTTTAATTTTATTGCTTAAATCGCATTTTCTCGGCGAGCTGAGCACTTTTTCTGAATTGTGCCGCTCCCGTCACTCTGGTTAGGTTGGCATCGAAAAAAACGCTCTCGGGTGCTTTAGAGTGCCGAGTTATTCACTGCGCATGAAGAAATGACCACCTCCAACGTTTGGTTTATGTTTTATAAGCATTTTTAATTTTATTGCTTAAATCGCATTTTCTCGGCGAGCTGAGCACTTTTTCTGAATTGTGCCGCTCCCGTCACTCTGGTTAGGTTGGCATCGAAAAAAACGCTCTCGGGTGCTTTAGAGTGCCGAGTTTATCACTGCGCATGAAGAAATGACCACCTCCAACGTTTGGTTTATGTTTTATAAGCATTTTTAATTTTATTGCTTAAATCGCATTTTCTCGGCGAGCTGAGCGCTTTTTCTGAATTGTGCCGCTCCCGTCACTCTGGTTAGGTTGGCATCGAAAAAAACGCTCTCGGGTGCTTTAGAGTGCCGAGTTATTCACTGCGCATGAAGAAATGACCACCTCCAACGTTTGGTTTATGTTTAATAAGCATTTTTAATTTTATTGCTTAAATCGCATTTTCTCGGCGAGCTGAGCGCTTTTTCTGAATTGTGCCGCTCCCGTCACTCTGGTTAGGTTGGCATCGAAAAAAACGCTCTCGGGTGCTTTAGAGTGCCGAGTTATTCACTGCGCATGAAGAAATGACCACCTCCAACGTTTGGTTTATGTTTAATAAGCATTTTTAATTTTATTGCTTAAATCGCATTTTCTCGGCGAGCTGAGCACTTTTTCTGAATTGTGCCGCTCCCGTCACTCTGGTTAGGTTGGCATCGAAAAAAACGCTCTCGGGTGCTTTAGAGTGCCGAGTTTATTACTGCGCATTAAGAAATGACCACCTCCAACGTTTGGTTTATGTTTTATAAGCATTTTTAATTTTATTGCTTAAATCGCATTTTCTCGGCGAGCTGAGCACTTTTTCTGAATTGTGCCGCTCCCGTCACTCTGGTTAGGTTGGCATCGAAAAAAACGCTCTCGGGTGCTTTAGAGTGCTGAGTTATTCACTGCGCACGAAGAAATGACCACCTCCAACGTTTGGTTTATGTTTTATAAGCATTTTTAATTTTATTGCTTAAATCGCATTTTCTCGGCGAGCTGAGCACTTTTTCTGAATTGTGCCGCTCCCGTCACTCTGGTTAGGTTGGCATCGAAAAAAACGCTCTCGGGTGCTTTAGAGTGCCGAGTTATTCACTGCGCATGAAGAAATGACCACCTCCAACGTTTGGTTTATGTTTAATAAGCATTTTTAATTTTATTGCTTGAATCGCATTTTCTCGGCGAGCTGAGCACTTTTTCTGAATTGTGCCGCTCCCGTCACTCTGGTTAGGTTGGCATCGAAAAAAACGCTCTCGGGTGCTTTAGAGTGCCGAGTTTATCACTGCGCATGAAGAAATGACCACCTCCAACGTTTGGTTTATGTTTTATAAGCATTTTTAATTTTATTGCTTAAATCGCATTTTCTCGGCGAGCTGAACGCTTTTTCTGAATTGTGCCGCTCCCGTCACTCTGGTTAGGTTGGCATCGAAAAAAACGCTCTCGGGTGCTTTAGAGTGCCGAGTTTATCACTGCGCATGAAGAAATGACCACCTCCAACGTTTGGTTTATGTTTTATAAGCATTTTTAATTTTATTGCTTAAATCGCATTTTCTCGGCGAGCTGAGCACTTTTTCTGAATTGTGCCGCTCCCGTCACTCTGGTTAGGTTGGCATCGAAAAAAACGCTCTCGGGTGCTTTAGAGTGCCGAGTTTATCACTGCGCATGAAGAAATGACCACCTCCAACGTTTGGTTTATGTTTTATAAGCATTTTTAAATTTATTGCTTAAATCGCATTTTCTCGGCGAGCTGAGCGCTTTTTCTGAATTGTGCCGCTCCCGTCACTCTGGTTAGGTTGGCATCGAAAAAAACGCTCTCGGGTGCTTTAGAGTGCCGAGTTATTCACTGCGCATGAAGAAATGACCACCTCCAACGTTTGGTTTATGTTTTATAAGCATTTTTAGTTTTATTGCTTAAATCGCATTTTCTCGGCGAGCTGAGCACTTTTTCTGAATTGTGCCGCTCCCGTCACTCTGGTTAGGTTGGCATCGAAAAAAACGCTCTCGGGTGCTTTAGAGTGCCGAGTTTATCACTGCGAATGAAGAAATGACCACCTCCAACGTTTGGTTTATGTTTAATAAGCATTTTTAATTTTATTGCTTAAATCGCATTTTCTCGGCGAGCTGAGCACTTTTTCTGAATTGTGCCGCTCCCGTCACTCTGGTTAGGTTGGCATCGAAAAAAACGCTCTCGGGTGCTTTAGAGTGCCGACTTTATCACTGCGCATGAAGAAATGACCACCTCCAACGTTTGGTTTATGTTTTATAAGCATTTTTAATTTTTTTGCTTAAATCGCATTTTCTCGGCGAGCTGAGCACTTTTTCTGAATTGTGCCGCTCCCATCACTCTGGTTAGGTTGGCATCGAAAAAAACGCTCTCGGGTGCTTTAGAGTGCCGAGTTTATCACTGCGCATGAAGAAATGACCACCTCCAACGTTTGGTTTATGTTTTATAAGCATTTTTAATTTTATTGCTTAAATCGCATTTTCTCGGCGAGCTGAGCGCTTTTTCTGAATTGTGCCGCTCCCGTCACTCTGGTTAGGTTGGCATCGAAAAAAACGCTCTCGGGTGCTTTAGAGTGCCGAATTATTCACTGCGCATGAAGAAATGACCACCTCCAACGTTTGGTTTATGTTTTATAAGCATTTTTAGTTTTATTGCTTAAATCGCATTTTCTCGGCGAGCTGAGCACTTTTTCTGAATTGTGCCGCTCCCGTCACTCTGGTTAGGTTGGCATCGAAAAAAACGCTCTCGGGTGCTTTAGAGTGCCGAGTTATTCACTGCGCATGAAGAAATGACCACCTCCAACGTTTGGTTTATGTTTTATAAGCATTTTTAATTTTATTGCTTAAATCGCATTTTCTCGGCGAGCTGAGCACTTTTTCTGAATTGTGCCGCTCCCGTCACTCTGGTTAGGTTGGCATCGAAAAAAACGCTCTCGGGTGCTTTAGAGTGCCGAGTTTATCACTGCGCATGAAGAAATGACCACCTCCAACGTTTGGTTTATGTTTTATAAGCATTTTTAATTTTATTGCTTAAATCGCATTTTCTCGGCGAGCTGAGCGCTTTTTCTGAATTGTGCCGCTCCCGTCACTCTGGTTAGGTTGGCATCGAAAAAAACGCTCTCGGGTGCTTTAGAGTGCCGAGTTATTCACTGCGCATGAAGAAATGACCACCTCCAACGTTTGGTTTATGTTTAATAAGCATTTTTAATTTTATTGCTTAAATCGCATTTTCTCGGCGAGCTGAGCGCTTTTTCTGAATTGTGCCTCTCCCGTCACTCTGGTTAGGTTGTCATCGAAAAAAACGCTCTCGGGTGCTTTAGAGTGCCGAGTTATTCACTGCGCATGAAGAAATGACCACCTCCAACGTTTGGTTTATGTTTAATAAGCATTTTTAATTTTATTGCTTGAATCGCATTTTCTCGGCGAGCTGAGCACTTTTTCTGAATTGTGCCGCTCCCGTCACTCTGGTTAGGTTGGCATCGAAAAAAACGCTCTCGGGTGCTTTAGAGTGCCGAGTTTATCACTGCGCATGAAGAAATGACCACCTCCAACGTTTGGTTTATGTTTTATAAGCATTTTTAATTTTATTGCTTAAATCGCATTTTCTCGGCGAGCTGAGCGCTTTTTCTGAATTGTGCCGCTCCCGTCACTCTGGTTAGGTTGGCATCGAAAAAAACGCTCTCGGGTGCTTTAGAGTGCCGAGTTTATTACTGCGCATTAAGAAATGACCACCTCCAACGTTTGCTTTATGTTTTATAAGCATTTTTAATTTTATTGCTTAAATCGCATTTTCTCGGCGAGCTGAGCACTTTTTCTGAATTGTGCCGCTCCCGTCACTCTGGTTAGGTTGGCATCGAAAAAAACGCTCTCGGGTGCTTTAGAGTGCCGAGTTATTCACTGCGCATGAAGAAATGACCACCTCCAACGTTTGGTTTATGTTTTATAAGCATTTTTAATTTTATTGCTTAAATCGCATTTTCTCGGCGAGCTGAGCACTTTTTCTGAATTGTGCCGCTCCCGTCACTCTGGTTAGGTTGGCATCGAAAAAAACGCTCTCGGGTGCTTTAGAGTGCCGAGTTTATCACTGCGCATGAAGAAATGACCACCTCCAACGTTTGGTTTATGTTTTATAAGCATTTTTAATTTTATTGCTTAAATCGCATTTTCTCGGCGAGCTGAGCGCTTTTTCTGAATTGTGCCGCTCCCGTCACTCTGGTTAGGTTGGCATCGAAAAAAACGCTCTCGGGTGCTTTAGAGTGCCGAGTTTATTACTGCGCATTAAGAAATGACCACCTCCAACGTTTGGTTTATGTTTTATAAGCATTTTTAATTTTATTGCTTAAATCGCATTTTCTCGGCGAGCTGAGCGCTTTTTCTGAATTGTGCCGCTCCCGTCACTCTGGTTAGGTTGGCATCGAAAAAAACGCCCTCGGGTGCTTTAGAGTGCCGAGTTTATCACTGCGCATGAAGAAATGACCACCTCCAACGTTTGGTTTATGTTTTATAAGCATTTTTAATTTTATTGATTAAATCGCATTTTCTCGGCGAGCTGAGCGCTTTTTCTGAATTGTGCCGCTCCGTCACTCTGGTTAGGTTGGCATCGAAAAAAACGCTCTCGGGTGCTTTAGAGTGCCGAGTTTATCACTGCGCATGAAGAAATGACCACTTCCAACGTTTGGTTTATGTTTTATAAGCATTTTTAATTTTATTGCTTAAATCGCATTTTCTCGGCGAGCTGAGCACTTTTTCTGAATTGTGCCGCTCCCGTCACTCTGGTTAGGTTGGCATCGAAAAAAACGCTCTCGGGTGCTTTAGAGTGCCGAGTTTATTACTGCGCATTAAGAAATGACCACCTCCAACGTTTGGTTTATGTTTTATAAGCATTTTTAATTTTATTGCTTAAATCGCATTTTCTCGGCGAGCTGAGCACTTTTTCTGAATTGTGCCGCTCCCGTCACTCTGGTTAGGTTGGCATCGAAAAAAACGCTCTCGGGTGCTTTAGAGTGCCGAGTTATTCACTGCGCATGAAGAAATGACCACCTCCAACGTTTGGTTTATGTTTTATAAGCATTTTTAATTTTATTGCTTAAATCGCATTTTCTCGGCGAGCTGAGCACTTTTTCTGAATTGTGCCGCTCCCGTCACTCTGGTTAGGTTGGCATCGAAAAAAACGCTCTCGGGTGCTTTAGAGTGCCGAGTTTATCACTGCGCATGAAGAAATGACCACCTCCAACGTTTGGTTTATGTTTTATAAGCATTTTTAATTTTATTGCTTAAATCGCATTTTCTCGGCGAGCTGAGCGCTTTTTCTGAATTGTGCCGCTCCCGTCACTCTGGTTAGGTTGGCATCGAAAAAAACGCTCTCGGGTGCTTTAGAGTGCCGAGTTTATTACTGCGCATTAAGAAATGACCACCTCCAACGTTTGGTTTATGTTTTATAAGCATTTTTAATTTTATTGCTTAAATCGCATTTTCTCGGCGAGCTGAGCGCTTTTTCTGAATTGTGCCGCTCCCGTCACTCTGGTTAGGTTGGCATCGAAAAAAACGCTCTCGGGTGCTTTAGAGTGCCGAGTTATTCACTGCGCATGAAGAAATGACCACCTCCAACGTTTGGTTTATGTTTAATAAGCATTTTTAATTTTATTGCTTGAATCGCATTTTCTCGGCGAGCTGAGCACTTTTTCTGAATTGTGCCGCTCCCGTCACTCTGGTTAGGTTGGCATCGAAAAAAACGCTCTCGGGTGCTTTAGAGTGCCGAGTTTATCACTGCGCATGAAGAAATGACCACCTCCAACGTTTGGTTTATGTTTTATAAGCATTTTTAATTTTATTGCTTAAATCGCATTTTCTCGGCGAGCTGAGCGCTTTTTCTGAATTGTGCCGCTCCCGTCACTCTGGTTAGGTTGGCATCGAAAAAAACGCTCTCGGGTGCTTTAGAGTGCCGAATTATTCACTGCGCATGAAGAAATGACCACCTCCAACGTTTGGTTTATGTTTTATAAGCATTTTTAATTTTATTGCTTAAATCGCATTTTCTCGGCGAGCTGAGCACTTTTTCTGAATTGTGCCGCTCCCGTCACTCTGGTTAGGTTGGCATCGAAAAAAACGCTCTCGGGTGCTTTAGAGTGCCGAGTTATTCACTGCGCATGAAGAAATGACCACCTCCAACGTTTGGTTTATGTTTTATAAGCATTTTTAATTTTATTGCTTAAATCGCATTTTCTCGGCGAGCTGAGCACTTTTTCTGAATTGTGCCGCTCCCGTCACTCTGGTTAGGTTGGCATCGAAAAAAACGCTCTCGGGTGCTTTAGAGTGCCGAGTTTATCACTGCGCATGAAGAAATGACCACCTCCAACGTTTGGTTTATGTTTTATAAGCATTTTTAATTTTATTGCTTAAATCGCATTTTCTCGGCGAGCTGAGCGCTTTTTCTGAATTGTGCCGCTCCCGTCACTCTGGGTAGGTTGGCATCGAAAAAAACGCTCTCGGGTGCTTTAGAGTGCCGAGTTTATCACTGCGCATGAAGAAATGACCACCTCCAACGTTTGGTTTATGTTTTATAAGCATTTTTAATTTTATTGCTTAAATCGCATTTTCTCGGCGACCTGAGCGCTTTTTCTGAATTGTGCCGCTCCCGTCACTCTGGTTAGGTTGGCATCGAAAAAAACGCTCTCGGGTGCTTTAGAGTGCCGAGTTTATCACTGCGCATGAAGAAATGACCACCTCCAACGTTTGGTTTATGTTTTATAAGCATTTTTAATTTTATTGCTTAAATCGCATTTTCTCGGCGAGCTGAGCACTTTTTCTGAATTGTGCCGCTCTCGTCACTCTGGTTAGGTTGGCATCGAAAAAAACGCTCTCGGGTGCTTTAGAGTGCCGAGTTTATCACTGCGCATGAAGAAATGACCACCTCCAACGTTTGGTTTATGTTTTATAAGCATTTTTAATTTTATTGCTTAAATCGCATTTTCTCGGCGAGCTGAGCACTTTTTCTGAATTGTGCCGCTCCCGTCACTCTGGTTAGGTTGGCATCGAAAAAAACGCTCTCGGGTGCTTTAGAGTGCCGAGTTTATCACTGCGCATGAAGAAATGACCACCTCCAACGTTTGGTTTATGTTTTATAAGCATTTTTAAATTTATTGCTTAAATCGCATTTTCTCGGCGAGCTGAGCGCTTTTTCTGAATTGTGCCGCTCCCGTCACTCTGGTTAGGTTGGCATCGAAAAAAACGCTCACGGGTGCTTTAGAGTGCCGAGTTTATTACTGCGCATGAAGAAATGACCACCTCCAACGTTTGGTTTATGTTTTATAAGCATTTTTAATTTTATTGCTTAAATGGCATTTTCTCGGCGAGCTGAGCACTTTTTCTGAATTGTGCCGCTCCCGTCACTCTGGTTAGGTTGGCATCGAAAAAAATGCTCTCGGGTGCTTTAGAGTGCCGAGTTATTCACTGCGCATGAAGAAATGACCACCTCCAACGTTTGGTTTATGTTTTATAAGCATTTTTAATTTTATTGCTTAAATCGCATTTTCTCGGCGAGCTGAGCACTTTTTCTGAATTGTGCCGCTCCCGTCACTCTGGTTAGTTTGGCATCGAAAAAAACGCTCTCGGGTGCTTTAGAGTGCCGAGTTTATCACTGCGCATGAAGAAATGACCACCTCCAACGTTTGGTTTATGTTTTATAAGCATTTTTAATTTTATTGCTTAAATCGCATTTTCTCGGCGAGCTGAGCGCTTTTTCTGAATTGTGCCGCTCCCGTCACTCTGGTTAGGTTGGCATCGAAAAAAAACGCTCTCGGGTGCTTTAGAGTGCCGAGTTTATCACTGCGCATGAAGAAATGACCACCTCCAACGTTTGGTTTATGTTTTATAAGCATTTTTAATTTTATTGCTTAAATCGCATTTTCTCGGCGAGCTGAGCGCTTTTTCTGAATTGTGCCGCTCCCGTCACTCTGGTTAGGTTGGCATCGAAAAAAACGCTCTCGGGTGCTTTAGAGTGCCGAGTTTATCACTGCGCTTGAAGAAATGACCACTTCCAACGTTTGGTTTATGTTTTATAAGCATTTTTAATTTTATTGCTTAAATCGCATTTTCTCGGCGAGCTGAGCACTTTTTCTGAATTGTGCCGCTCCCGTCACTCTGGTTAGGTTGGCATCGAAAAAAACGCTCTCGGGTGCTTTAGAGTGCCGAGTTTATTACTGCGCATTAAGAAATGACCACCTCCAACGTTTGGTTTATGTTTTATAAGCATTTTTAATTTTATTGCTTAAATCGCATTTTCTCGGCGAGCTGAGCACTTTTTCTGAATTGTGCCGCTCCCGTCACTCTGGTTAGGTTGGCATCGAAAAAAACGCTCTCGGGTGCTTTAGAGTGCCGAGTTATTCACTGCGCATGAAGAAATGACCACCTCCAACGTTTGGTTTATGTTTTATAAGCATTTTTAATTTTATTGCTTAAATCGCATTTTCTCGGCGAGCTGAGCACTTTTTCTGAATTGTGCCGCTCCCGTCACTCTGGTTAGGTTGGCATCGAAAAAAACGCTCTCGGGTGCTTTAGAGTGCCGAGTTTATCACTGCGCATGAAGAAATGACCACCTCCAACGTTTGGTTTATGTTTTATAAGCATTTTTAAATTTATTGCTTAAATCGCATTTTCTCGGCGAGCTGAGCGCTTTTTCTGAATTGTGCCGCTCCCGTCACTCTGGTTAGGTTGGCATCGAAAAAAACGCTCTCGGGTGCTTTAGAGTGCCGAGTTATTCACTGCGCATGAAGAAATGACCACCTCCAACGTTTGGTTTATGTTTAATAAGCATTTTTAATTGTATTGCTTAAATCGCATTTTCTCGGCGAGCTGAGCGCTTTTTCTGAATTTGGCCGCTCCCGTCACTCTGGTTAGGTTGGCATAAAAAAAAACGCTCTCGGGTGCTTTAGAGTGCCGAGTTATTCACTGCGCATGAAGAAATGACCACCTCCAACGTTTGGTTTATGTTTAATAAGCATTTTTAATTTTATTGCTTAAATCGCATTTTCTCGGCGAGCTGAGCACTTTTTCTGAATTGTGCCGCTCCCGTCACTCTGGTTAGGTTGGCATCGAAAAAAACGCTCTCGGGTGCTTTAGAGTGCCGAGTTTATTACTGCGCATTAAGAAATGACCACCTCCAACGTTTGGTTTATGTTTTATAAGCATTTTTAATTTTATTGCTTAAATTGCATTTTCTCGGCGAGCTGAGCACTTTTTCTGAATTGTGCCGCTCCCGTCACTCTGGTTAGTTTGGCATCGAAAAAAACGCTCTCGGGTGCTTTAGAGTGCCGAGTTATTCACTGCGCACGAAGAAATGACCACCTCCAACGTTTGGTTTATGTTTTATAAGCATTTTTAATTTTATTGCTTAAATCGCATTTTCTCGGCGAGCTGAGCGCTTTTTCTGAATTGTGCCGCTCCCGTCACTCTGGTTAGGTTGGCATCGAAAAAAACGCTCTCGGGTGCTTTAGAGTGCCGAGTTTATTACTGCGCATTAAGAAATGACCACCTCCAACGTTTGGTTTATGTTTTATAAGCATTTTTAATTTTATTGCTTAAATCGCATTTTCTCGGCGAGCTGAGCACTTTTTCTGAATTGTGCCGCTCCCGTCACTCTGGTTAGGTTGGCATCGAAAAAAACGCTCTCGGGTGCTTTGGAGTGCCGAGTTATTCACTGCGCATGAAGAAATGACCACCTCCAACGTTTGGTTTATGTTTAATAAGCATTTTTAATTTTATTGCTTGAATCGCATTTTCTCGGCGAGCTGAGCACTTTTTCTGAATTGTGCCGCTCCCGTCACTCTGGTTAGGTTGGCATCGAAAAAAACGCTCTCGGGTGCTTTAGAGTGCCGAGTTTATCACTGCGCATGAAGAAATGACCACCTCCAACGTTTGGTTTATGTTTTATAAGCATTTTTAATTTGATTGCTTAAATCGCATTTTATCGGCGAGCTGAGCGCTTTTTCTGAATTGTGCCGCTCCCGTCACTCTGGTTAGGTTGGCATCGAAAAAAACGCTCTCGGGTGCTTTAGAGTGCCGAATTATTCACTGCGCATGAAGAAATGACCACCTCCAACGTTTGGTTTATGTTTTATAAGCATTTTTAGTTTTATTGCTTAAATCGCATTTTCTCGGCGAGCTGAGCACTTTTTATGAATTGTGCCGCTCCCGTCACTCTGGTTAGGTTGGCATCGAAAAAAACGCTCTCGGGTGCTTTAGAGTGCCGAGTTTATCACTGCGCATGGAGAAATGACCACCTCCAACGTTTGGTTTATGTTTTATAAGCATTTTTAATTTTATTGCTTAAATCGCATTTTCTCGGCGAGCTGAGCACTTTTTCTGAATTGTGCCGCTCCCGTCACTCTGGTTAGGTTGGCATCGAAAAAAACGCTCTCGGGTTCTTTAGAGTGCCGAGTTTATCACTGCGCATGAAGAAATGACCACCTCCAACGTTTGGTTTATGTTTTATAAGCATTTTTAATTTTATTGCTTAAATCGCATTTTCTCGGCGAGCTGAGCGCTTTTTCTGAATTGTGCCGCTCCCGTCACTCTGGTTAGGTTGGCATAAAAAAAAACGCTCTCGGGTGCTTTAGAGTGCCGAGTTATTCACTGCGCATGAAGAAATGACCACCTCCAACGTTTGGTTTATGTTTAATAAGCATTTTTAATTTTATTGCTTAAATCGCATTTTCTCGGCGAGCTGAGCACTTTTTCTGAATTGTGCCGCTCCCGTCACTCTGGTTAGTTTGGCATCGAAAAAAACGCTCTCGGGTGCTTTAGAGTGCCGAGTTATTCACTGCGCACGAAGAAATGACCACCTCCAACGTTTGGTTTATGTTTTATAAGCATTTTTAATTTTATTGCTTAAATCGCATTTTCTCGGCGAGCTGAGCGCTTTTTCTGAATTGTGCCGCTCCCGTCACTCTGGTTAGGTTGGCATCGAAAAAAACGCTCTCGGGTGCTTTAGAGTGCCGAGTTTATTACTGCGCATTAAGAAATGACCACCTCCAACGTTTGGTTTATGTTTTATAAGCATTTTTAATTTTATTGCTTAAATCGCATTTTCTCGGCGAGCTGAGCACTTTTTCTGAATTGTGCCGCTCCCGTCACTCTGGTTAGGTTGGCATCGAAAAAAACGCTCTCGGGTGCTTTGGAGTGCCGAGTTATTCACTGCGCATGAAGAAATGACCACCTCCAACGTTTGGTTTATGTTTAATAAGCATTTTTAATTTTATTGCTTGAATCGCATTTTCTCGGCGAGCTGAGCACTTTTTCTGAATTGTGCCGCTCCCGTCACTCTGGTTAGGTTGGCATCGAAAAAAACGCTCTCGGGTGCTTTAGAGTGCCGAGTTTATCACTGCGCATGAAGAAATGACCACCTCCAACGTTTGGTTTATGTTTTATAAGCATTTTTAATTTTATTGCTTAAATCGCATTTTCTCGGCGAGCTGAGCGCTTTTTCTGAATTGTGCCGCTCCCGTCACTCTGGTTAGGTTGGCATCGAAAAAAAACGCTCTCGGGTGCTTTAGAGTGCCGAATTATTCACTGCGCATGAAGAAATGACCACCTCCAACGTTTGGTTTATGTTTTATAAGCATTTTTAGTTTTATTGCTTAAATCGCATTTTCTCGGCGAGCTGAGCACTTTTTTATGAATTGTGCCGCTCCCGTCACTCTGGTTAGGTTGGCATCGAAAAAAACGCTCTCGGGTGCTTTAGAGTGCCGAGTTTATCACTGCGCATGGAGAAATGACCACCTCCAACGTTTGGTTTATGTTTTATAAGCATTTTTAATTTTATTGCTTAAATCGCATTTTCTCGGCGAGCTGAGCACTTTTTCTGAATTGTGCCGCTCCCGTCACTCTGGTTAGGTTGGCATCGAAAAAAACGCTCTCGGGTGCTTTAGAGTGCCGAGTTTATCACTGCGCATGAAGAAATGACCACCTCCAACGTTTGGTTTATGTTTTATAAGCATTTTTAATTTTATTGCTTAAATCGCATTTTCTCGGCGAGCTGAGCACTTTTTCTGAATTGTGCCGCTCCCGTCACTCTGGTTAGGTTGGCATCGAAAAAAACGCTCTCGGGTGCTTTAGAGTGCCGAGTTATTCACTGCGCACGAAGAAATGACCACCTCCAACGTTTGGTTTATGTTTTATAAGCATTTTTAATTTTATTGCTTAAATCGCATTTTCTCGGCGAGCTGAGCGCTTTTTCTGAATTGTGCCGCTCCCGTCACTCTGGTTAGGTTGGCATCGAAAAAAACGCTCTCGGGTGCTTTAGAGTGCCGAGTTTATTACTGCGCATTAAGAAATGACCACCTCCAACGTTTGGTTTATGTTTTATAAGCATTTTTAATTTTATTGCTTAAATCGCATTTTCTCGGCGAGCTGAGCACTTTTTCTGAATTGTGCCGCTCCCGTCACTCTGGTTAGGTTGGCATCGAAAAAAACGCTATCGGGTGCTTTAGAGTGCCGAGTTATTCACTGCGCATGAAGAAATGACCACCTCCAACGTTTGGTTTATGTTTTATAAGCATTTTTAATTTTATTGCTTAAATCGCATTTTCTCGGCGAGCTGAGCACTTTTTCTGAATTGTGCCGCTCCCGTCACTCTGGTTAGGTTGGCATCGAAAAAAACGCTCTCGGGTGCTTTAGAGTGCCGAGTTTATCACTGCGCATGAAGAAATGACCACCTCCAACGTTTGGTTTATGTTTTATAAGCATTTTTAATTTTATTGCTTAAATCGCATTTTCTCGGCGAGCTGAGCGCTTTTTCTGAATTGTGCCGCTCCCGTCACTCTGGTTAGGTTGGCATCGAAAAAAACGCTCTCGGGTGCTTTAGAGTGCCGAGTTTATCACTGCGCATGAAGAAATGACCACCTCCAACGTTTGGTTTATGTTTTATAAGCATTTTTAATTTTATTGCTTAAATCGCATTTTCTCGGCGAGCTGAGCACTTTTTCTGAATTGTGCCGCTCCCGTCACTCTGGTTAGGTTGGCATCGAAAAAAACGCTCTCGGGTGCTTTAGAGTGCCGAGTTTATCACTGCGCATGAAGAAATGACCACCTCCAACGTTTGGTTTATGTTTTATAAGCATTTTTAAATTTATTGCTTAAATCGCATTTTCTCGGCGAGCTGAGCGCTTTTTCTGAATTGTGCCGCTCCCGTCACTCTGGTTAGGTTGGCATCGAAAAAAACGCTCTCGGGTGCTTTAGAGTGCCGAGTTTATTACTGCGCATTAAGAAATGACCACCTCCAACGTTTGGTTTATGTTTTATAAGCATTTTTAATTTTATTGCTTAAATCGCATTTTCTCGGCGAGCTGAGCACTTTTTCTGAATTGTGTCGCTCCCGTCACTCTGGTTAGGTTGGCATCGAAAAAAATGCTCTCGGGTGCTTTAGAGTGCCGAGTTATTCACTGCGCATGAAGAAATGACCACCTCCAACGTTTGGTTTATGTTTAATAAGCATTTTTAATTTTATTGCTTAAATCGCATTTTCTCGGCGAGCTGAGCGCTTTTTCTGAATTGTGCCGCTCCCTTCACTCTGGTTAGGTTGGCATCGAAAAAAACGCTCTCGGGTGCTTTAGAGTGCCGAGTTATTCACTGCGCATGAAGAAATGACCACCTCCAACGTTTGGTTTATGTTTAATAAGCATTTTTAATTTTATTGCTTAAATCGCATTTTCTCGGCGAGCTGAGCACTTTTTCTGAATTGTGCCGCTCCCGTCACTCTGGTTAGGTTGGCATCGAAAAAAACGCTCTCGGGTGCTTTAGAGTGCCGAGTTTATCACTGCGCATGAAGAAATGACCACCTCCAACGTTTGGTTTATGTTTTATAAGCATTTTTAAATTTATTGCTTAAATCGCATTTTCTCGGCGAGCTGAGCGCTTTTTCTGAATTGTGCCGCTCCCGTCACTCTGGTTAGGTTGGCATCGAAAAAAACGCTCTCGGGTGCTTTAGAGTGCCGAGTTTATTACTGCGCATTAAGAAATGACCACCTCCAACGTTTGGTTTATGTTTTATAAGCATTTTTAATTTTATTGCTTAAATCGCATTTTCTCGGCGAGCTGAGCACTTTTTCTGAATTGTGCCGCTCCCGTCACTCTGGTTAGGTTGGCATCGAAAAAAATGCTCTCGGGTGCTTTAGAGTGCCGAGTTATTCACTGCGCATGAAGAAATGACCACCTCCAACGTTTGGTTTATGTTTTATAAGCATTTTTAATTTTATTGCTTAAATCGCATTTTCTCGGCGAGCTGAGCACTTTTTCTGAATTGTGCCGCTCCCGTCACTCTGGTTAGGTTGGCATCGAAAAAAACGCTCTCGGGTGCTTTAGAGTGCCGAGTTTATCACTGCGCATGAAGAAATGACCACCTCCAACGTTTGGTTTATGTTTTATAAGCATTTTTAATTTTATTGCTTAAATCGCATTTTCTCGGCGAGCTGAGCGCTTTTTCTGAATTGTGCCGCTCCCGTCACTCTGGTTAGGTTGGCATCGAAAAAAACGCTCTCGGGTGCTTTAGAGTGCCGAGTTTATCACTGCGCATGAAGAAATGACCACCTCCAACGTTTGGTTTATGTTTTATAAGCATTTTTAATTTTATTGCTTAAATCGCATTTTCTCGGCGAGCTGAGCGCTTTTTCTGAATTGTGCCGCTCCCGTCACTCTGGTTAGGTTGGCATCGAAAAAAACGCTCTCGGGTGCTTTAGAGTGCCGAGTTTATCACTGCGCATGAAGAAATGACCACTTCCAACGTTTGGTTTATGTTTTATAAGCATTTTTAATTTTATTGCTTAAATCGCATTTTCTCGGCGAGCTGAGCACTTTTTCTGAATTGTGCCGCTCCCGTCACTCTGGTTAGGTTGGCATCGAAAAAAACGCTCTCGGGTGCTTTAGAGTGCCGAGTTTATTACTGCGCATTAAGAAATGACCACCTCCAACGTTTGGTTTATGTTTTATAAGCATTTTTAATTTTATTGCTTAAATCGCATTTTCTCGGCGAGCTGAGCACTTTTTCTGAATTGTGCCGCTCCCGTCACTCTGGTTAGGTTGGCATCGAAAAAAACGCTCTCGGGTGCTTTAGAGTGCCGAGTTTATTACTGCGCATTAAGAAATGACCACCTCCAACGTTTGGTTTATGTTTTATAAGCATTTTTAATTTTATTGCTTAAATCGCATTTTCTCGGCGAGCTGAGCACTTTTTCTGAATTGTGCCGCTCCCGTCACTCTGGTTAGGTTGGCATCGAAAAAAACGCTATCGGGTGCTTTAGAGTGCCGAGTTATTCACTGCGCATGAAGAAATAACCACCTCCAACGTTTGGTTTATGTTTAATAAGCATTTTTAATTGTATTGCTTAAATCGCATTTTCTCGGCGAGCTGAGCACTTTTTCTGAATTGTGCCGCTCCCGTCACTCGTTAGGTTGGCATCGAAAAAAACGCTCTCGGGTGCTTTAGAGTGCCGAGTTTATTACTGCGCATTAAGAAATGACCACCTCCAACGTTTGGTCTATGTTTTATAAGCATTTTTAATTTTATTGCTTAAATCGCATTTTCTCGGCGAGCTGAGCACTTTTTCTGAATTGTGGCGCTCTCGTCACTCTGGTTAGGTTGGCATCGAAAAAAACGCTCTCGGGTGCTTTAGAGTGCCGAGTTTATTACTGCGCATTAAGAAATGACCACCTCCAACGTTTGGTTTATGTTTTATAAGCATTTTTAATTTTATTGCTTAAATCGCATTTTCTCGTCGAGCTGAGCACTTTTTCTGAATTGTGCCGCCCGTCACTCTGGTTAGGTTGGCATCGAAAAAAACGCTCTCGGGTGCTTTAGAGTGCCGAGTTATTCACTGCGCATGAAGAAATGACCACCTCCAACGTTTGGTTTATGTTTAATAAGCATTTTTAATTTTATTGCTTGAATCGCATTTTCTCGGCGAGCTGAGCACTTTTTCTGAATTGTGCCGCTCCCGTCACTCTGGTTAGGTTGGCATCGAAAAAAACGCTCTCGGGTGCTTTAGAGTGCCGAGTTTATCACTGCGCATGAAGAAATGACCACCTCCAACGTTTGGTTTATGTTTTATAAGCATTTTTAATTTTATTGCTTAAATCGCATTTTCTCGGCGAGCTGAGCGCTTTTTCTGAATTGTGCCGCTCCCGTCACTCTGGTTAGGTTGGCATCGAAAAAAAACGCTCTCGGGTGCTTTAGAGTGCCGAGTTTATCTCTGCGCAATCAGAAATGACCACCTCCAACGTTTGGTTTATGTTTTATAAGCATTTTTAATTTTATTGCTTAAATCGCATTTTCTCGGCGAGCTGAGCACTTTTTCTGAATTGTGCCGCTCCCGTCACTCTGGTTAGGTTGGCATCGAAAAAAACGCTCTCGGGTGCTTTAGAGTGCCGAGTTTATCACTGCGCATGAAGAAATGACCACCTCCAACGTTTGGTTTATGTTTTATAAGCATTTTTAAATTTATTGCTTAAATCGCATTTTCTCGGCGAGCTGAGCGCTTTTTCTGAATTGTGCCGCTCCCGTCACTCTGGTTAGGTTGGCATCGAAAAAAACGCTCTCGGGTGCTTTAGAGTGCCGAGTTATTCACTGCGCATGAAGAAATGACCACCTCCAACGTTTGGTTTATGTTTTATAAGCATTTTTAGTTTTATTGCTTAAATCGCATTTTCTCGGCGAGCTGAGCACTTTTTCTGAATTGTGCCGCTCCCGTCACTCTGGTTAGGTTGGCATCGAAAAAAACGCTCTCGGGTGCTTTAGAGTGCCGAGTTTATCACTGCGCATGAAGAAATGACCACCTCCAACGTTTGGTTTATGTTTAATAAGCATTTTTAATTTTATTGCTTAAATCGCATTTTCTCGGCGAGCTGAGCACTTTTTCTGAATTGTGCCGCTCCCGTCACTCTGGTTAGGTTGGCATCGAAAAAAACGCTCTCGGGTGCTTTAGAGTGCCGACTTTATCACTGCGCATGAAGAAATGACCACCTCCAACGTTTGGTTTATGTTTTATAAGCATTTTTAATTTTATTGCTTAAATCGCATTTTCTCGGCGAGCTGAGCACTTTTTCTGAATTGTGCCGCTCCCGTCACTCTGGTTAGGTTGGCATCGAAAAAAACGCTCACGGGTGCTTTAGAGTGCCGAGTTTATTACTGCGCATTAAGAAATGACCACCTCCAACGTTTGGTTTATGTTTTATAAGCATTTTTAATTTTATTGCTTAAATCGCATTTTCTCGGCGAGCTGAGCACTTTTTCTGAATTGTGCCGCTCCCGTCACTCTGGTTAGGTTGGCATCGAAAAAAATGCTCTCGGGTGCTTTAGAGTGCCGAGTTATTCACTGCGCATGAAGAAATGACCACCTCCAACGTTTGGTTTATGTTTTATAAGCATTTTTAATTTTATTGCTTAAATCGCATTTTCTCGGCGAGCTGAGCACTTTTTCTGAATTGTGCCGCTCCCGTCACTCTGGTTAGGTTGGCATCGAAAAAAACGCTCTCGGGTGCTTTAGAGTGCCGAGTTTATCACTGCGCATGAAGAAATGACCACCTCCAACGTTTGGTTTATGTTTTATAAGCATTTTTAATTTTATTGCTTAAATCGCATTTTCTCGGCGAGCTGAGCGCTTTTTCTGAATTGTGCCGCTCCCGTCACTCTGGTTAGTTTGGCATCGAAAAAAACGCTCTCGGGTGCTTTAGAGTGCCGAGTTATTCACTGCGCACGAAGAAATGACCACCTCCAACGTTTGGTTTATGTTTTATAAGCATTTTTAATTTTATTGCTTAAATCGCATTTTCTCGGCGAGCTGAGCGCTTTTTCTGAATTGTGCCGCTCCCGTCACTCTGGTTAGGTTGGCATCGAAAAAAACGCTCTCGGGTGCTTTAGAGTGCCGAGTTTATCACTGCGCATGAAGAAATGACCACCTCCAACGTTTGGTTTATGTTTTATAAGCATTTTTAATTTTATTGCTTAAATCGCATTTTCTCGGCGAGCTGAGCACTTTTTCTGAATTGTGCCGCTCCCGTCACTCTGGTTAGGTTGGCATCGAAAAAAACGCTCTCGGGTGCTTTAGAGTGCCGAGTTTATTACTGCGCATTAAGAAATGACCACCTCCAACGTTTGGTTTATGTTTTATAAGCATTTTTAATTTTATTGCTTAAATCGCATTTTCTCGGCGAGCTGAGCACTTTATCTGAATTGTGCCGCTCCCGTCACTCTGGTTAGGTTGGCATCGAAAAAAACGCTCTCGGGAGTGCCGAGTTTATTACTGCGCATGAAGAAATGACCACCTCCAACGTTTGGTTTATGTTTAATAAGCATTTTTAATTTTATTGCTTAAATCGCATTTTCTCGGCGAGCTGAGCTTTTTTTCTGAATTGTGCCGCTCCCGTCACTCTGGTTAGGTTGGCATCGAAAAAAACGCTCTCGGGTGCTTTAGAGTGCCGAGTTTATTACTGCGCATTAAGAAATGACCACCTCCAACGTTTGGTTTATGTTTTATAAGAATTTTTAATTTTATTGCTTAAATCGCATTTTCTCGGCGAGCTGAGCACTTTTTCTGAATTGTGCCGCTCCCGTCACTCTGGTTAGGTTGGCATCGAAAAAAACGCTCACGGGTGCTTTAGAGTGCCGAGTTTATTACTGCGCATTAAGAAATGACCACCTCCAACGTTTGGTTTATGTTTTATAAGCATTTTTAATTTTATTGCTTAAATCGCATTTTCTCGGCGAGCTGAGCACTTTTTCTGAATTGTGCCGCTCCCGTCACTCTGGTTAGGTTGGCATCGAAAAAAACGCTCTCGGGTGCTTTAGAGTGCCGAGTTATTCACTGCGCATGAAGAAATGACCACCTCCAACGTTTGGTTTATGTTTTATAAGCATTTTTAATTTTATTGCTTAAATCGCATTTTCTCGGCGAGCTGAGCACTTTTTCTGAATTGTGCCGCTCCCGTCACTCTGGTTAGGTTGGCATCGAAAAAAACGCTCTCGGGTGCTTTAGAGTGCCGAGTTATTCACTGCGCATGAAGAAATGACCACCTCCAACGTTTGGTTTATGTTTTATAAGCATTTTTAATTTTATTGCTTAAATCGCATTTTCTCGGCGAGCTGAGCGCTTTTTCTGAATTGTGCCGCTCCCGTCACTCTGGTTAGGTTGGCATCGAAAAAAACGCTCTCGGGTGCTTTAGAGTGCCGAGTTATTCACTGCGCATGAAGAAATGACCACCTCCAACGTTTGGTTTATGTTTAATAAGCATTTTTAATTTTATTGCTTAAATCGCATTTTCTCGGCGAGCTGAGCACTTTTTCTGAATTGTGCCGCTCCCGTCACTCTGGTTAGGTTGGCATCGAAAAAAACGCTCTCGGGTGCTTTAGAGTGCCGAGTTTATTACTGCGCATTAAGAAATGACCACCTCCAACGTTTGGTTTATGTTTTATAAGCATTTTTAATTTTATTGCTTAAATCGCATTTTCTCGGCGAGCTGAGCGCTTTTTCTGAATTGTGCCGCTCCCGTCACTCTGGTTAGGTTGGCATCGAAAAAAAACGCTCTCGGGTGCTTTAGAGTGCCGAGTTTATTACTGCGCATTAAGAAATGACCACCTCCAACGTTTGGTTTATGTTTTATAAGCATTTTTAATTTTATTGCTTAAATCGCATTTTCTCGGCGAGCTGAGCACTTTTTCTGAATTGTGCCGCTCCCGTCACTCTGGTTAGGTTGGCATCGAAAAAAACGCTCTCGGGTGCTTTAGAGTGCCGAGTTATTCACTGCGCATGAAGAAATGACCACCTCCAACGTTTGGTTTATGTTTTATAAGCATTTTTAATTTTATTGCTTAAATCGCATTTTCTCGGCGAGCTGAGCACTTTTTCTGAATTGTGCCGCTCCCGTCACTCTGGTTAGGTTGGCATCGAAAAAAACGCTCTCGGGTGCTTTAGAGTGCCGAGTTTATCACTGCGCATGAAGAAATGACCACCTCCAACGTTTGGTTTATGTTTTATAAGCATTTTTAATTTTATTGCTTAAATCGCATTTTCTCGGCGAGCTGAGCGCTTTTTCTGAATTGTGCCGCTCCCGTCACTCTGGTTAGGTTGGCATCGAAAAAAACGCTCTCGGGTGCTTTAGAGTGCCGAGTTTATCACTGCGCATGAAGAAATGACCACCTCCAACGTTTGGTTTATGTTTTATAAGCATTTTTAATTTTATTGCTTAAATCGCATTTTCTCGGCGAGCTGAGCGCTTTTTCTGAATTGTGCCGCTCCCGTAACTCTGGTTAGGTTGGCATCGAAAAAAACGCTCTCGGGTGCTTTAGAGTGCCGAGTTTATCACTGCGCATGAAGAAATGACCACTTCCAACGTTTGGTTTATGTTTTATAAGCATTTTTAATTTTATTGCTTAAATCGCATTTTCTCGGCGAGCTGAGCACTTTTTCTGAATTGTGCCGCTCCCGTCACTCTGGTTAGGTTGGCATCGAAAAAAACGCTCTCGGGTGCTTTAGAGTGCCGAGTTTATTACTGCGCATTAAGAAATGACCACCTCCAACGTTTGGTTTATGTTTTATAAGCATTTTTAATTTTATTGCTTAAATCGCATTTTCTCGGCGAGCTGAGCACTTTTTCTGAATTGTGCCGCTCCCGTCACTCTGGTTGGGTTGGCATCGAAAAAAACGCACTCAGGTGCTTTAGAGTGCCGAGTTATTCACTGCGCATGAAGAAATGACCACCTCCAACGTTTGGTTTATGTTTTATAAGCATTTTTAATTTTATTGCTTAAATCGCATTTTCTGGGCGAGCTGAGCACTTTTTCTGAATTGTGCCGCTCCCGTCACTCTGGTTAGGTTGGCATCGAAAAAAACGCTCTCGGGTGCTTTAGAGTGCCGAGTTTATCACTGCGCATGAAGAAATGACCACCTCCAACGTTTGGTTTATGTTTTATAAGCATTTTTAATTTTATTGCTTAAATCGCATTTTCTCGGCGAGCTGAGCGCTTTTTCTGAATTGTGCCGCTCCCGTCACTCTGGTTAGGTTGGCATCGAAAAAAACGCTCTCGGGTGCTTTAGAGTGCCGAGTTTATTACTGCGCATTAAGAAATGACCACCTCCAACGTTTGGTTTATGTTTTATAAGTATTTTTAATTTTATTGCTTAAATCGCATTTTCTCGGCGAGCTGAGCACTTTTTCTGAATTGTGCCGCTCCCGTCACTCTGGTTAGGTTGGCATCGAAAAAAACGCTCTCGGGTGCTTTAGAGTGCCGAGTTTATCACTGCGCATGAAGAAATGACCACCTCCAACGTTTGGTTTATGTTTTATAAGCATTTTTAAATTTATTGCTTAAATCGCATTTTCTCGGCGAGCTGAGCGCTTTTTCTGAATTGTGCCGCTCCCGTCACTCTGGTTAGGTTGGCATGGAAAAAAACGCTCACGGGTGCTTTAGAGTGCCGAGTTTATTACTGCGCATTAAGAAATGACCACCTCCAACGTTTGGTTTATGTTTTATAAGCATTTTTAATTTTATTGCTTAAATCGCATTTTCTCGTCGAGCTGAGCACTTTTTCTGAATTGTGCCGCTCCCGTCACTCTGGTTAGGTTGGCATCGAAAAAAACGCTCTCGGGTGCTTTAGAGTGCCGAGTTATTCACTGCGCATGAAGAAATGACCACCTCCAACGTTTGGTTTATGTTTAATAAGCATTTTTAATTTTATTGCTTAAATCGCATTTTCTCGGCGAGCTGAGCACTTTTTCTGAATTGTGCCGCTCCCGTCACTCTGGTTAGGTTGGCATCGAAAAAAACGCTCTCGGGTGCTTTAGAGTGCCGAGTTTATTACTGCGCATTAAGAAATGACCACCTCCAACGTTTGGTTTATGTTTTATACGCATTTTTAATTTTATTGCTTAAATCGCATTTTCTCGGCGAGCTGAGCACTTTTTCTGAATTGTGCCGCTCCCGTCACTCTGGTTAGGTTGGCATCGAAAAAAACGCTCTCGGGTGCTTTAGAGTGCCGAGTTATTCACTGCGCACGAAGAAATGACCACCTCCAACGTTTGGTTTATGTTTTATAAGCATTTTTAAATTTATTGCTTAAATCGCATTTTCTCGGCGAGCTGAGCGCTTTTTCTGAATTGTGCCGCTCCCGTCACTCTGGTTAGGTTGGCATGGAAAAAAACGCTCACGGGTGCTTTAGAGTGCCGAGTTTATTACTGCGCATTAAGAAATGACCACCTCCAACGTTTGGTTTATGTTTTATAAGCATTTTTAATTTTATTGCTTAAATCGCATTTTCTCGTCGAGCTGAGCACTTTTTCTGAATTGTGCCGCTCCCGTCACTCTGGTTAGGTTGGCATCGAAAAAAACGCTCTCGGGTGCTTTAGAGTGCCGAGTTATTCACTGCGCATGAAGAAATGACCACCTCCAACGTTTGGTTTATGTTTAATAAGCATTTTTAATTTTATTGCTTAAATCGCATTTTCTCGGCGAGCTGAGCACTTTTTCTGAATTGTGCCGCTCCCGTCACTCTGGTTAGGTTGGCATCGAAAAAAACGCTCTCGGGTGCTTTAGAGTGCCGAGTTTATTACTGCGCATTAAGAAATGACCACCTCCAACGTTTGAATTATGTTTTATACGCATTTTTAATTTTATTGCTTAAATCGCATTTTCTCGGCGAGCTGAGCACTTTTTCTGAATTGTGCCGCTCCCGTCACTCTGGTTAGGTTGGCATCGAAAAAAACGCTCTCGGGTGCTTTAGAGTGCCGAGTTATTCACTGCGCACGAAGAAATGACCACCTCCAACGTTTGGTTTATGTTTTATAAGCATTTTTAATTTTATTGCTTAAATCGCATTTTCTCGGCGAGCTGAGCGCTTTTTCTGAATTGTGCCGCTCCCGTCACTCTGGTTAGGTTGGCATCGAAAAAAACGCTCTCGGGTGCTTTAGAGTGCCGAGTTTATTACTGCGCATTAAGAAATGACCACCTCCAACGTTTGGTTTATGTTTTATAAGCATTTTTAATTTTATTGCTTAAATCGCATTTTCTCGGCGAGCTGAGCACTTTTTCTGAATTGTGCCGCTCCCGTCACTCTGGTTAGGTTGGCATCGAAAAAAACGCTCTCGGGTGCTTTAGAGTGCCGAGTTTATTACTGCGCATTAAGAAATGACCACCTCCAACGTTTGGTTTATGTTTTATAAGCATTTTTAATTTTATTGCTTAAATCGCATTTTCTCGGCGAGCTGAGCACTTTTTCTGAATTGTGCCGCTCCCGTCACTCTGGTTAGGTTGGCATCGAAAAAAACGCTCTCGGGTGCTTTAGAGTGCCGAGTTTATTACTGCGCATTAAGAAATGACCACCTCCAACGTTTGGTTTATGTTTTATAAGCATTTTTAATTTTATTGCTTAAATCGCATTTTCTCGGCGAGCTGAGCACTTTTTCTGAATTGTGCCGCTCCCGTCACTCTGGTTAGGTTGGCATCGAAAAAAACGCTCTCGGGTGCTTTAGAGTGCCGAGTTTATTACTGCGCATTAAGAAATGACCACCTCCAACGTTTGGTTTATGTTTTATAAGCATTTTTAATTTTATTGCTTAAATCGCATTTTCTCGGCGAGCTGAGCACTTTTTCTGAATTGTGCCGCTCCCGTCACTCTGGTTAGGTTGCATCGAAAAAAACGCTCTCGGGTGCTTTAGAGTGCCGAGTTTATTACTGCGCATTAAGAAATGACCACCTCCAACGTTTGGTTTATGTTTTATAAGCATTTTTAATTTTATTGCTTAAATCGCATTTTCTCGGCGAGCTGAGCACTTTTTCTGAATTGTGCCGCTCCCGTCACTCTGGTTAGGTTGGCATCGAAAAAAACGCTCTCGGGTGCTTTAGAGTGCCGAGTTTATTACTGCGCATTAAGAAATGACCACCTCCAACGTTTGGTTTATGTTTTATAAGCATTTTTAATTTTATTGCTTAAATCGCATTTTCTCGGCGAGCTGAGCACTTTTTCTGAATTGTGCCGCTCCCGTCACTCTGGTTAGGTTGGCATCGAAAAAAACGCTCTCGGGTGCTTTAGAGTGCCGAGTTATTCACTGCGCATGAGAAATGACCACCTCCAACGTTTGGTTTATGTTTTATAAGCATTTTTAATTTTATTGCTTAAATCGCATTTTCTCGGCGAGCTGAGCGCTTTTTCTGAATTGTGCCGCTCCCGTCACTCTGGTTAGGTTGGCATCGAAAAAAACGCTCTCGGGTGCTTTAGAGTGCCGAGTTTATTACAGCGCATTAAGAAATGACCACCTCCAACGTTTGGTTTATGTTTTATAAGCATTTTTAATTTTATTGCCTAAATCGCATTTTCTCGGCGAGCTGAGCACTTTTTCTGAATTGTGCCGCTCCCGTCACTCTGGTTAGGTTGGCATCGAAAAAAACGCTCTCGGGTGCTTTAGAGTGCCGAGTTTATTACTGCGCATTAAGAAATGACCACCTCCAACGTTTGGTTTATGTTTTATAAGCATTTTTAATTTTATTGCTTAAATCGCATTTTCTCGGCGAGCTGAGCACTTTTTCTGAATTGTGCCGCTCCCGTCACTCTGGTTAGGTTGGCATCGAAAAAAACGCTATCGGGTGCTTTAGAGTGCCGAGTTATTCACTGCGCATGAAGAAATGACCACCTCCAACGTTTGGTTTATGTTTAATAAGCATTTTTAATTTTATTGCTTAAATCGCATTTTCTCGGCGAGCTGAGCACTTTTTCTGAATTGTGCCGCTCCCGTCACTCTGGTTAGGTTGGCATCGAAAAAAACGCTCTCGGGTGCTTTAGAGTGCCGAGTTTATTACTGCGCATTAAGAAATGACCACCTCCAACGTTTGGTTTATGTTTTATAAGCATTTTTAATTTTATTGCTTAAATCGCATTTTCTCGGCGAGCTGAGCACTTTTTCTGAATTGTGCCGCTCCCGTCACTCTGGTTAGGTTGGCATCGAAAAAAACGCTCTCGGGTGCTTTAGAGTGCCGAGTTTATCACTGCGCATAAAGAAATGACCACCTCCAACGTTTGGTTTATGTTTTATAAGCATTTTTAATTTTATTGCTTAAATCGCATTTTCTCGGCGAGCTGAGCGCTTTTTCTGAATTGTGCCGCTCCCGTCACTCTGGTTAGGTTGGCATCGAAAAAAACGCTCTCGGGTGCTTTAGAGTGCCGAGTTTATCACTAGCTGCGCATGAAGAAATGACCACCTCCAACGTTTGGTTTATGTTTTATAAGCATTTTTAATTTTATTGCTTAAATCGCATTTTCTCGGCGAGCTGAGCGCTTTTTCTGAATTGTGCCGCTCCCGTAACTCTGGTTAGGTTGGCATCGAAAAAAACGCTCTCGGGTGCTTTAGAGTGCCGAGTTTATCACTGCGCATGAAGAAATGACCACTTCCAACGTTTGGTTTATGTTTTATAAGCATTTTTAATTTTATTGCTTAAATCGCATTTTCTCGGCGAGCTGAGCACTTTTTCTGAATTGTGCCGCTCCCGTCACTCTGGTTAGGTTGGCATCGAAAAAAACGCTCTCGGGTGCTTTAGAGTGCCGAGTTTATTACTGCGCATTAAGGAATGACCACCTCCAACGTTTGGTTTATGTTTTATAAGCATTTTTAATTTTATTGCTTAAATCGCATTTTCTCGGCGAGCTGAGCACTTTTTCTGAATTGTGCCGCTCCCGTCACTCTGGTTGGGTTGGCATCGAAAAAAACGCACTCGGGTGCTTTAGAGTGCCGAGTTATTCACTGCGCATGAAGAAATGACCACCTCCAACGTTTGGTTTATGTTTTATAAGCATTTTTAATTTTATTGCTTAAATCGCATTTTCTCGGCGAGCTGAGCACTTTTTCTGAATTGTGCCGCTCCCGTCACTCTGGTTAGGTTGGCATCGAAAAAAACGCTCTCGGGTGCTTTAGAGTGCCGAGTTTATCACTGCGCATGAAGAAATGACCACCTCCAACGTTTGGTTTATGTTTTATAAGCATTTTTAATTTTATTGCTTAAATCGCATTTTCTCGGCGAGCTGAGCGCTTTTTCTGAATTGTGCCGCTCCCGTCACTCTGGTTAGGTTGGCATCGCTCTCGGGTGCTTTAGAGTGCCGAGTTTATTACTGCGCATTAAGAAATGACCACCTCCAACGTTTGGTTTATGTTTTATAAGTATTTTTAATTTTATTGCTTAAATCGCATTTTCTCGGCGAGCTGAGCACTTTTTCTGAATTGTGCCGCTCCCGTCACTCTGGTTAGGTTGGCATCGAAAAAAACGCTCTCGGGTGCTTTAGAGTGCCGAGTTTATCACTGCGCATGAAGAAAAGACAACCTCCAACGTTTGGTTTATGTTTTATAAGCATTTTTAAATTTATTGCTTAAATCGCATTTTCTCGGCGAGCTGAGCGCTTTTTCTGAATTGTGCCGCTCCCGTCACTCTGGTTAGGTTGGCATCGAAAAAAACGCTCTCGGGTGCTTTAGAGTGCCGAGTTATTCACTGCGCATGAAGAAATGACCACCTCCAACGTTTGGTTTATGTTTTATAAGCATTTTTAATTTTATTGCTTAAATCGCATTTTCTCGGCGAGCTGAGCACTTTTTCTGAATTGTGCCGCTCCCGTCACTCTGGTTAGGTTGGCATCGAAAAAAACGCTCTCGGGTGCTTTAGAGTGCCGAGTTATTCACTGCGCACGAAGAAATGACCACCTCCAACGTTTGGTTTATGTTTTATAAGCATTTTTAATTTTATTGCTTAAATCGCATTTTCTCGGCGAGCTGAGCGCTTTTTCTGAATTGTGCCGCTCCCGTCACTCTGGTTAGGTTGGCATCGAAAAAAACGCTCTCGGGTGCTTTAGAGTGCCGAGTTTATTACTGCGCATTAAGAAATGACCACCTCCAACGTTTGGTTTATGTTTTATAAGCATTTTTAATTTTATTGCTTAAATCGCATTTTCTCGGCGAGCTGAGCACTTGTTCTGAATTGTGCCGCTCCCGTCACTCTGGTTAGGTTGGCATCGAAAAAAACGCTCTCGGGTGCTTTAGAGTGCCGAGTTTATTACTGCGCATTAAGAAATGACCACCTCCAACGTTTGGTTTATGTTTTATAAGCATTTTTAATTTTATTGCTTAAATCGCATTTTCTCGGCGAGCTGAGCACTTTTTCTGAATTGTGCCGCTCCCGTCACTCTGGTTAGGTTGGCATCGAAAAAAACGCTATCGGGTGCTTTAGAGTGCCGAGTTATTCACTGCGCATGAAGAAATGACCACCTCCAACGTTTGGTTTATGTTTAATAAGCATTTTTAATTTTATTGCTTAAATCGCATTTTCTCGGCGAGCTGAGCACTTTTTCTGAATTGTGCCGCTCCCGTCACTCTGGTTAGGTTGGCATCGAAAAAAACGCTCTCGGGTGCTTTAGAGTGCCGAGTTTATTACTGCGCATTAAGAAATGACCACCTCCAACGTTTGGTTTATGTTTTATAAGCATTTTTAATTTTATTGCTTAAATCGCATTTTCTCGGCGAGCTGAGCACTTTTTCTGAATTGTGCCGCTCCCGTCACTCTGGTTAGGTTGGCATCGAAAAAAACGCTCTCGGGTGCTTTAGAGTGCCGAGTTTATTACTGCGCATGAAGAAATGACCACCTCCAATGTGTGGTTTGTTTAATAAGCATTTTTAATTTTATTGCTTAAATCGCATTTTCTCGGCGAGCTGAGCACTTTTTCTGAATTGTGCCGCTCCCGTCACTCTGGTTAGGTTGGCATCGAAAAAAACGCTCTCGGGTGCTTTAGAGTGCCGAGTTTATTACTGCGCATTAAGAAATGACCACCTCCAACGTTTGGTTTATGTTTTATAAGCATTTTTAATTTTATTGCTTAAATCGCATTTTCTCGGCGAGCTGAGCACTTTTTCTGAATTGTGCCGCTCCCGTCACTCTGGTTAGGTTGGCATCGAAAAAAACGCTCTCGGGTGCTTTAGAGTGCCGAGTTATTCACTGCGCATGAAGAAATGACCACCTCCAACGTTTGGTTTATGTTTTATAAGCATTTTTAATTTTATTGCTTAAATCGCATTTTCTCGGCGAGCTGAGCGCTTTTTCTGAATTGTGCCGCCCCCGTCACTCTGGTTAGGTTGGCATCGAAAAAAACGCTCTCGGGTGCTTTAGAGTGCCGAGTTATTCACTGCGCATGAAGAAATGACCACCTCCAACGTTTGGTTTATGTTTAATAAGCATTTTTAATTTTATTGCTTAAATCGCATTTTCTCGGCGAGCTGAGCACTTTTTCTGAATTGTGCCGCTCCCGTCACTCTGGTTAGGTTGGCATCGAAAAAAACGCTCTCGGGTGCTTTAGAGTGCCGAGTTATTCACTGCGCATGAAGAAATGACCACCTCCAACGTTTGGTTTATGTTTTATAAGCATTTTTAATTTTATTGCTTAAATCGCATTTTCTCGGCGAGCTGAGCACTTTTTCTGAATTATGCCGCTCCCGTCACTCTGGTTAGGTTGGCATCGAAAAAAACGCTCTCGGGTGCTTTAGAGTGCCGAGTTATTCACTGCGCACGAAGAAATGACCACCTCCAACGTTTGGTTTATGTTTTATAAGCATTTTTAATTTTATTGCTTAAATCGCATTTTCTCGGCGAGCTGAGCGCTTTTTCTGAATTGTGCCGCTCCCGTCACTCTGGTTAGGTTGGCATCGAAAAAAACGCTCTCGGGTGCTTTAGAGTGCCGAGTTTATTACTGCGCATTAAGAAATGACCACCTCCAACGTTTGGTTTATGTTTTATAAGCATTTTTAATTTTATTGCTTAAATCGCATTTTCTCGGCGAGCTGAGCACTTGTTCTGAATTGTGCCGCTCCCGTCACTCTGGTTAGGTTGGCATCGAAAAAAACGCTCTCGGGTGCTTTAGAGTGCCGAGTTTATTACTGCGCATTAAGAAATGACCACCTCCAACGTTTGGTTTATGTTTTATAAGCATTTTTAATTTTATTGCTTAAATCGCATTTTCTCGGCGAGCTGAGCACTTTTTCTGAATTGTGCCGCTCCCGTCACTCTGGTTAGGTTGGCATCGAAAAAAACGCTATCGGGTGCTTTAGAGTGCCGAGTTATTCACTGCGCATGAAGAAATGACCACCTCCAACGTTTGGTTTATGTTTAATAAGCATTTTTAATTTTATTGCTTAAATCGCATTTTCTCGGCGAGCTGAGCACTTTTTCTGAATTGTGCCGCTCCCGTCACTCTGGTTAGGTTGGCATCGAAAAAAACGCTCTCGGGTGCTTTAGAGTGCCGAGTTTATTACTGCGCATTAAGAAATGACCACCTCCAACGTTTGGTTTATGTTTTATAAGCATTTTTAATTTTATTGCTTAAATCGCATTTTCTCGGCGAGCTGAGCACTTTTTCTGAATTGTGCCGCTCCCGTCACTCTGGTTAGGTTGGCATCGAAAAAAACGCTCTCGGGTGCTTTAGAGTGCCGAGTTTATTACTGCGCATGAAGAAATGACCACCTCCAACGTTTGGTTTGTTTAATAAGCATTTTTAATTTTATTGCTTAAATCGCATTTTCTCGGCGAGCTGAGCACTTTTTCTGAATTGTGCCGCTCCCGTCACTCTGGTTAGGTTGGCATCGAAAAAAACGCTCTCGGGTGCTTTAGAGTGCCGAGTTTATTACTGCGCATTAAGAAATGACCACCTCCAACGTTTGGTTTATGTTTTATAAGCATTTTTAATTTTATTGCTTAAATCGCATTTTCTCGGCGAGCTGAGCACTTTTTCTGAATTGTGCCGCTCCCGTCACTCTGGTTAGGTTGGCATCGAAAAAAACGCTCTCGGGTGCTTTAGAGTGCCGAGTTATTCACTGCGCATGAAGAAATGACCACCTCCAACGTTTGGTTTATGTTTTATAAGCATTTTTAATTTTATTGCTTAAATCGCATTTTCTCGGCGAGCTGAGCGCTTTTTCTGAATTGTGCCGCCCCCGTCACTCTGGTTAGGTTGGCATCGAAAAAAACGCTCTCGGGTGCTTTAGAGTGCCGAGTTATTCACTGCGCATGAAGAAATTACCACCTCCAACGTTTGGTTTATGTTTAATAAGCATTTTTAATTTTATTGCTTAAATCGCATTTTCTCGGCGAGCTGAGCACTTTTTCTGAATTGTGCCGCTCCCGTCACTCTGGTTAGGTTGGCATCGAAAAAAACGCTCTCGGGTGCTTTAGAGTGCCGAGTTTATTACTGCGCATTAAGAAATGACCACCTCCAACGTTTGGTTTATGTTTTATAAGCATTTTTAATTTTATTGCTTAAATCGCATTTTCTCGGCGAGCTGAGCGCTTTTTCTGAATTGTGCCGCTCCCGTCACTCTGGTTAGGTTGGCATCGAAAAAAACGCTCTCGGGTGCTTTAGAGTGCCGAGTTTATTACTGCGCATTAAGAAATGACCACCTCCAACGTTTGGTTTATGTTTTATAAGCATTTTTAATTTTATTGCTTAAATCGCATTTTCTCGGCGAGCTGAGCACTTTTTCTGAATTGTGCCGCTCCCGTCACTCTGGTTAGGTTGGCATCGAAAAAAACGCTCTCGGGTGCTTTAGAGTGCCGAGTTTATTACTGCGCATTAAGAAATGACCACCTCCAACGTTTGGTTTATGTTTTATAAGCATTTTTAATTTTATTGCTTAAATCGCATTTTCTCGGCGAGCTGAGCACTTTTTCTGAATTGTGCCGCTCCCGTCACTCTGGTTAGGTTGGCATCGAAAAAAACGCTATCGGGTGCTTTAGAGTGCCGAGTTATTCACTGCGCATGAAGAAATGACCACCTCCAACGTTTGGTTTATGTTTAATACGCATTTTTAATTTTATTGCTTAAATCGCATTTTCTCGGCGAGCTGAGCACTTTTTTCTGAATTGTGCCGCTCCCGTCACTCTGGTTAGGTTGGCATCGAAAAAAACGCTCTCGGGTGCTTTAGAGTGCCGAGTTTATTACTGCGCATTAAGAAATGACCACCTCCAACGTTTTTTTATGTTTTATAAGCATTTTTAATTTTATTGCTTAAATCGCATTTTCTCGGCGAGCTGAGCACTTTTTCTGAATTGTGCCGCTCCCGTCACTCTGGTTAGGTTGGCATCGAAAAAAACGCTCTCGGGTGCTTTAGAGTGCCGAGTTTATTACTGCGCATTAAGAAATGACCACCTCCAACGTTTGGTTTATGTTTTATAAGCATTTTTAATTTTATTGCTTAAATCGCATTTTCTCGGCGAGCTGAGCACTTTTTCTGAATTGTGCCGCTCCCGTCACTCTGGTTAGGTTGGCATCGAAAAAAACGCTCTCGGGTGCTTTAGAGTGCCGAGTTATTCACTGCGCATGAAGAAATGACCACCTCCAACGTTTGGTTTATGTTTTATAAGCATTTTTAATTTTATTGCTTAAATCGCATTTTCTCGGCGAGCTGAGCGCTTTTTCTGAATTGTGCCGCTCCCGTCACTCTGGTTAGGTTGGCATCGAAAAAAACGCTCTCGGGTGCTTTAGAGTGCCGAGTTTATTACAGCGCATTAAGAAATGACCACCTCCAACGTTTGGTTTATGTTTTATAAGCATTTTTAATTTTATTGCCTAAATCGCATTTTCTCGGCGAGCTGAGCACTTTTTCTGAATTGTGCCGCTCCCGTCACTCTGGTTAGGTTGGCATCGAAAAAAACGCTCTCGGGTGCTTTAGAGTGCCGAGTTTATTACTGCGCATTAAGAAATGACCACCTCCAACGTTTGGTTTATGTTTTATAAGCATTTTTAATTTTATTGCTTAAATCGCATTTTCTCGGCGAGCTGAGCACTTTTTCTGAATTGTGCCGCTCCCGTCACTCTGGTTAGGTTGGCATCGAAAAAAACGCTATCGGGTGCTTTAGAGTGCCGAGTTATTCACTGCGCATGAAGAAATGACCACCTCAAACGTTTGGTTTATGTTTAATAAGCATTTTTAATTTTATTGCTTGAATCGCATTTTCTCGGCGAGCTGAGCACTTTTTCTGAATTGTGCCGCTCCCGTCACTCTGGTTAGGTTGGCATCGAAAAAAACGCTCTCGGGTGCTTTAGAGTGCCGAGTTTATTACTGCGCATTAAGAAATGACCACCTCCAACGTTTGGTTTATGTTTTATAAGCATTTTTAATTTTATTGCTTAAATCGCATTTTCTCGGCGAGCTGAGCACTTTTTCTGAATTGTGCCGCTCCCGTCACTCTGGTTAGGTTGGCATCGAAAAAAACGCTCTCGGGTGCTTTAGAGTGCCGAGTTTATTACTGCGCATGAAGAAATGACCACCTCCAACGTTTGGTTTATGTTTAATAAGCATTTTTAATTTTATTGCTTAAATCGCATTTTCTCGGCGAGCTGAGCACTTTTTCTGAATTGTGCCGCTCCCGTCACTCTGGTTAGGTTGGCATCGAAAAAAACGCTCTCGGGTGCTTTAGAGTGCCGAGTTTATTACTGCGCATTAAGAAATGACCACCTCCAACGTTTGGTTTATGTTTTATAAGCATTTTTAATTTTATTGCTTAAATCGCATTTTCTCGGCGAGCTGAGCACTTTTTCTGAATTGTGCCGCTCCCGTCACTCTGGTTAGGTTGGCATCGAAAAAAACGCTCTCGGGTGCTTTAGAGTGCCGAGTTATTCACTGCGCATTAAGAAATGACCACCTCCAACGTTTGGTTTATGTTTTATAAGCATTTTTAATTTTATTGCTTAAATCGCATTTTCTCGGCGAGCTGAGCACTTTTTCTGAATTGTGCCGCTCCCGTCACTCTGGTTAGGTTGGCATCGAAAAAAACGCTCTCGGGTGCTTTAGAGTGCCGAGTTTATCACTGCGCATGAAGAAATGACCACCTCCAACGTTTGGTTTATGTTTTATAAGCATTTTTAAATTTATTGCTTAAATCGCATTTTCTCGGCGAGCTGAGCGCTTTTTCTGAATTGTGCCGCTCCCGTCACTCTGGTTAGGTTGGCATCGAAAAAAACGCTCTCGGGTGCTTTAGAGTGCCGAGTTATTCACTGCGCATGAAGAAATGACCACCTCCAACGTTTGGTTTATGTTTTATAAGCAGTTTTAATTTTATTGCTTAAATCGCATTTTCTCGGCGAGCTGAGCGCTTTTTCTGAATTGTGCCGCTCCCGTCACTCTGGTTAGGTTGGCATCGAATAAAACGCTCTCGGGTGCTTTAGAGTGCCGAGTTTATCACTGCGCATGAAGAAATGACCACCTCCAACGTTTGGTTTATGTTTTATAAGCATTTTTAATTTTATTGCTTAAATCGCATTTTCTCGGCGAGCTGAGCACTTTTTCTGAATTGTGCCGCTCCCGTCACTCTGGTTAGGTTGGCATCGAAAAAAACGCTCTCGGGTGCTTTAGAGTGCCGAGTTTATCACTGCGCATGAAGAAATGACCACCTCCAACGTTTGGTTTATGTTTTATAAGCATTTTTAAATTTATTGCTTAAATCGCATTTTCTCGGCGAGCTGAGCGCTTTTTCTGAATTGTGCCGCTCCCGTCACTCTGGTTAGGTTGGATTCGAAAAAAACGCTCTCGGGTGCTTTAGAGTGCCGAGTTATTCACTGCGCATGAAGAAATGACCACCTCCAACGTTTGGTTTATGTTTTATAAGCATTTTTAGTTTTATTGCTTAAATCGCATTTTCTCGGCGAGCTGAGCACTTTTTCTGAATTGTGCCGCGCTCCCGTCACTCTGGTTAGGTTGGCATCGAAAAAAAGGCTCTTGGGTGCTTTAGAGTGCCGAGTTTATCACTGCGCATGAAGAAATGACCACCTCCAACGTTTGGTTTATGTTTAATAAGCATTTTTAATTTTATTGCTTAAATCGCATTTTCTCGGCGAGCTGAGCACTTTTTCTGAATTGTGCCGCTCCCGTCACTCTGGTTAGGTTGGCATCGAAAAAAACGCTCTCGGGTGCTTTAGAGTGCCGACTTTATCATTGCGCATGAAGAAATGACCACCTCCAACGTTTGGTTTATGTTTTAAGCATTTTTAATTTTATTGCTTAAATCGCATTTTCTCGGCGAGCTGAGCACTTTTTCTGAATTGTGCCGCTCCCGTCACTCTGGTTAGGTTGGCATCGACAAAAAGGCTCTCGGGTGCTTTAGAGTGCCGAGTTTATTACTGCGCATTAAGAAATGACCACCTCCAACGTTTGGTTTATGTTTTATAAGCATTTTTAATTTTATTGCTTAAATCGCATTTTCTCGGCGAGCTGAGCACTTTTTCTGAATTGTGCCGCTCCCGTCACTCTGGTTAGGTTGGCATCGAAAAAAACGCTCTCGGGTGCTTTAGAGTGCCGAGTTATTCACTGCGCATGAAGAAATGACCACCTCCAACGTTTGGTTTATGTTTTATAAGCATTTTTAATTTTATTGCTTAAATCGCATTTTCTCGGCGAGCTGAGCACTTTTTCTGAATTGTGCCGCTCCCGTCACTCTGGTTAGGTTGGCATCGAAAAAAACGCTCTCGGGTGCTTTAGAGTGCCGAGTTTATCACTGCGCATGAAGAAATGACCACCTCCAACGTTTGGTTTATGTTTTATAAGCATTTTTAATTTTATTGCTTAAATCGCATTTTCTCGGCGAGCTGAGCGCTTTTTCTCAATTGTGCCGCTCCCGTCACTCTGGTTAGGTTGGCATCGAAAAAAACGCTCTCGGGTGCTTTAGAGTGCCGAGTTATTCACTGCGCATGAAGAAATGACCACCTCCAACGTTTGGTTTATGTTTAATAAGCATTTTTAATTTTATTGCTTAAATCGCATTTTCTCGGCGAGCTGAGCGCTTTTTCTGAATTGTGCCGCTCCCGTCACTCTGGTTAGGTTGGCATCGAAAAAAACGCTCTCGGGTGCTTTAGAGTGCCGAGTTATTCACTGCGCATGAAGAAATGACCACCTCCAACGTTTGGTTTATGTTTAATAAGCATTTTTATTTTATTGCTTAAATCGCATTTTCTCGGCGAGCTGAGCACTTTTTCTGAATTGTGCCGCTCCCGTCACTCTGGTTAGGTTGGCATCGAAAAAAACGCTCTCGGGTGCTTTAGAGTGCCGAGTTTATTACTGCGCATTAAGAAATGACCACCTCCAACGTTTGGTTTATGTTTTATAAGCATTTTTAGTTTTATTGCTTAAATCGCATTTTCTCGGCGAGCTGAGCACTTTTTCTGAATTGTGCCGCTCCCGTCACTCTGGTTAGGTTGGCATCGAAAAAAACGCTCTCGGGTGCTTTAGAGTGCCGAGTTTATCACTGCGCATGAAGAAATGACCACCTCCAACGTTTGGTTTATGTTTAATAAGCATTTTTAATTTTATTGCTTAAATCTCATTTTCTCGGCGAGTTGAGCACTTTTTCTGAATTGTGCCGCTCCCGTCACTCTGGTTAGGTTGGCATCGAAAAAAACGCTCTCGGGTGCTTTAGAGTGCCGACTTTATCACTGCGCATGAAGAAATGACCACCTCCAACGTTTGGTTTATGTTTTATAAGCATTTTTAATTTTATTGCTTAAATCGCATTTTCTCGGCGAGCTGAGCACTTTTTCTGAATTGTGCCGCTCCCGTCACTCTGGTTAGGTTGGCATCGAAAAAAACGCTCACGGGTGCTTTAGAGTGCCGAGTTTATTACTGCGCATTAAGAAATGACCACCTCCAACGTTTGGTTTATGTTTTATAAGCATTTTTAATTTTATTGCTTAAATCGCATTTTCTCGGCGAGCTGAGCACTTTTTCTGAATTGTGCCGCTCCCGTCACTCTGGTTAGGTTGGTGTTGTATCGTGGCCGTAATGACGCGCACACTCTCCAAGTTTAAAGGACGTTTAATAAGAACGGCACACACAGTACAAGCACATGTTTCTCTCTTGTACAACTTCTTCTGTCTAACATCAATCCTCAGTAGTCAACTCTAAGGCGAATGCGCCCTCTACTGGGTAAAAGTAGCAGTATCACATTGGCAGAAAATAAGCACTGAAATAATACTTATACCAACCAACATTACCACATCAATACACCACATCTCCTCCACATTTAAGCAAAAACAACATGTGTTATACACTCAATAAAACATAAACAGAAAAATTACTTAATGTAACTCAGTATGACTTTTTTTTTTCAATAACATTTTACTTTAAGGAACAAAGTCTTTGAGGTGAACAGGGCTATGTCTCTCTCTACTAGAACGTCTCAACTCTGTCTGTGGTGGTACAACCTTTTCATCCTGGGTATTGGTAGCAGGTAGTAACTCTGACACCTTCTCTGAATTAGAACTCAGTTCTAACATCTGTGGTTTATTTATTTCCGGTAGTGGAATCTTTGCAATAGTCTCTGGAAAAAATACTAAGCTTTTCTCCTTCTCCACCGTTGTCTCGAGATTGGACAATCTTGCTCTTACTTGATCTACATGCCTTTTCACAACTTGACCAGTACCAACACTAACGGTATAGGAAAGGGGTCCTGAAGTGTTTTGGATAACACCAGGAATCCATTTCGGTCCATAGGAATAGTTCCTGATGAGTACGTCCTCTCCTGACGTAAACCCTCTCTGCTTACTCCGTGTGTCATGATTTTCTTTCTGTTTAAGTTGCTTTTGTTGCACTTTGGTTTTCAAATCCGGAACAACCAAATCCAGGGCGGACCTTAGTCTGCGTGACATCATGAGTTCGGCAGGTGATAAGCCTGTTGTAGCGTGAGGTGTGATCCGGTAGCTAAACAAGAATCTTGATAACCTTGTTTGTATTGTCCCTTCTTTCATCTTCTTCATCCCCTCTTTAAAAGTTTGAACTGCTCTCTCTGCGAGTCCATTTGAGGATGGGTGAAAAGGAGCGGATCTCACATGACTGATTCCATTTTGCTTCATGAACGCTTCAAACTCAGCACTTGTGAAGCAAGTTCCATTGTCGGACACCAGCATTTTTGGTATTCCAAAATTACTAAAGCTCTGTCTGAGTTTCTCGATGGTGACTAAGGATGTGCATGTTTTTGTAGGGTAAACATCCAACCACTTTGAATGTGCATCCACAATTACGAGAAACATTTCTCCTAGAAAAGGTCCTGCATAGTCCACATGAATCCTTGACCATGGTGATTCAGGCCATTCCCACGGGTGTAGAGGAGCAGAAGCAGGTGCTTTTTGATGTGCCTGACATTCGTGACATGCTTGAACCGTTCTCTCTACATCCTGATCCATTCCCGGCCACCACATGTATGATCTTGCCAAACCTTTCATTTTAGTCATTCCTGTGTGAGTTTGATGTAACATTTTTAACATCCTATCTCTTCCTTTGGCAGGGATGACCACCCGAGCTCCCCAGAGAACGCAGCCATCTCTAACACCGAGCTCCAATTTTCTCTGGTGGAAAGCTTTCAGATTTGGATCGGTTTCTGTGGGCCACCCTTTCAGGATGTATTCATGAACTTGTGATAAAACAGTGTCTTTTGCCGTCCAGCTCTTTATCTGCTTTGCATCTATCAATGTGTCATCCAACATGTCCATCATAAGTACTTGCTCAGTACTCTCCTCTTTCCTTAACTTGACAGGAACTGGCATCCTGCTCACGGCATCTGCATTTGCATGATGTTTGCCTGGTTTGTAGACAATGTTGTATTTGTATGCACTCAACTTCACAGCCCACCGCTGCACTCTAGGTGATCCCATTTGAGGAATTGGCTTCTTCTCATTGAACAGATAAATCAATGGCCTGTGATCCGTGTAAATGGTAAAGTTTCGACCATATATATATCTATGAAACCTTTCAATCCCAAACATGACCGCAAGTCCTTCTTTATCCAACTGTGAGTATCTTGTCTCAGCAGGTTGTAAGGTACGGGACACAAATCCAATTGGTCTCTCACTTCCATTTTCCATGATATGTGATAATACCGCCCCCACTCCGTAAGGGGAAGCATCACACGCCAAAACCAACTCACGGTCAGCTGAGTAGTGTACAAGAACATCTGAAGTGTTAAGCAAGTCCTTTGCCTTTTGGAATGCCTCTTCTTGTTCTTTGTCCCATTTCCAACGAACATCATGTCTCAACAACTCATGTAATGGTGCCAACAGGGTTGCCAGGTTTGGAAGAAACTTGTTGTAGTAGTTTAACAATCCCAAGAATGATCTCAGCTCTGAAACCTTTGCTGGGGCAGGAGCATCTTGGATTGCTTTGACCTTTTGGGCAATGGGGTGTAATCCTTGTGCATCGACTTTGTAGCCCAAGTACTCCACTTCATCTTGAAGGAACGTACACTTGTTTCTCCTAAGGCGTAGTCCCGCTTCTTTCAATCTGTTTAGCACAGAGTCTAGGTTTTTTAGGTGATCAGATTGGTCCATGCCACTTACCAATATATCATCTAGATACACAGCTACTAGAGGAATCCCACATAAAAGACTCTCCATCGTTCTCTGAAATATGGCCGGGGCAGAGGCCACACCGAATGGAAGCCTGTTGTAGGTGAACAATCCCCTGTGCGTATTCACGGTGAGGTATTTCTTGGAGTCCTCATCCATAAGTATCTGTTGATAAGCATGACTCATGTCTAACTTAGAGAACTGCTTACCCTTTGCAAGTGCATTGAACAAATCCTCAACTCTGGGTATCGGATACTGCTCAAGGGATGACACGGTGTTTACAGTTAGTTTATAATCTCCACATAATCTGACTGTGCCCACTGGTTTCAGGATAGGTACCACTGGTGCTGCCCATTCTGAGTACTTAACTGGTGTGATAATGTCTTCTTTTAACAGTCTGTCAATTTCCTCATCCACTTTTGCTCTCATGGCATAAGGAATAGACCTTGGACGGAAGAAGCGCGGAACAGCATTTCCCTTCACATGAATAGTGGCTTTGGTGCCCTTTAAAGTGCCCAGCTCCTCCTTGAAAACTTCATCATGTTTGCACAGTACTTCTTGTAAGGTCACTTTTGTTTCCACTGTTTTCTGGTCTGTGTGTATCTGATGTACTTGTCTTTCTTTGTGTCTGGCTTTTATTTCTTTCCAATTCAGCTGAATGTCCTCTAGCCAGCATCTGCCTAGTAATGAGGGACCATCTCCTTTCACAACCACTAGGGCCAGTTTAGCTCTTTGCTTTTTGTACTTGACTTGGACTTGAGCTGCTCCCACAACTTCAACTCGATCCCCAGTGTATGTCTCCAACTTGAGTCGTACTGGTTTAATACAAGGAGTCTTGTTGGTTCTCCATGTTGTTAGGAATGTCTTCTCACTCATTACTGTGAGACTGCAACCTGTGTCAATCTCAAACTGAACTCTCCTCCCATTTAGTTTCATGCTCTCTGTATACGGATCAACTTTTCTCAGGTATATTTCACTCATGCGTCCAAGCTTAAACTTTATATTTTGTAAAGGAAAGGAGTCTTCTTCTGAACTGTCTGTATCACTGTCCTCTGGTCGCTCTTGAACGTTATGTGACCGATAACTTGAACGAGACTGCTCCTTTTTAGCTGTAGGATTTACTACATATCTCTTTTGTTTGCTTTTATTTCTGCAGGCTCTGGCAATATGACCCACTTTTCCACATGCATGACATTTTTCTTGTTTAAACTTACATTCTGCAGCGTTGTGTTGTCCTTTGCAACGATAGCACTCCTGCACATTTCCGCACTTGAACGCACCTCGCTGCTGCGGGCCTTTGTTTACTTTGAAGCACTTCGCAGTGGCGCACGGATTCTGCAGGTCTTGCGCATTTTTAGTCGCTGTTTCTGCCGCAACGGCAATGGACAAAGCCTTCTCACACGTTAGATCTGCTTCTGCCAGGAGTCTTCTTTGAATCCGATCATCATTTATTCCACAAACGATCCTGTCTCACAACTTTTGCTCCAAGGTGTTGCCATAATTGCAGTCCTGGGCCAGCCTCCGCAGCTCCGCTACGTACTCCATCACCGACTCATTTGGTTTACGACTGCAAGAATCAAACTTGTACCTCTGGACGATTTCACTTGGCTTTGGGTCGAAGTGGTTTTTTAGTAGTGCCACCAGCTCGCCGTAAGTCTTCTCTTTTGGTTTAGTTGGACTAAGGAGATTCCGCATTAAACTGTAGGTAGATGCGCCGACAACGCTGAGGAGAATAGCTCTCTGCTTATCCCCATCATCAATCTCATTGGCCTCAAAAAACTGATCCATTATTTCACACTATTCCTCCCAGCTTTGATTTTTCGCATCAAACGCCGCCAGAGTGCCAATGGTCGCCATCTTCTACAAACTTTCACGGTACTTGGTACTCCTCCCTTTTTAAGTCCTTGTCGTCCGAACAACTCGTCCTTTCTTCAAAACTTTGTTTATCCTCGTCGCCAAAAATATGTTGTATCGTGGCCGTAATGACGCGCACACTCTCCAAGTTTAAAGGACGTTTAATAAGAACGGCACACACAGTACAAGCACATGTTTCTCTCTTGTACAACTTCTTCTGTCTAACATCAATCCTCAGTAGTCAACTCTAAGGCGAATGCGCCCTCTACTGGGTAAAAGTAGCAGTATCACATTGGCAGAAAATAAGCACTGAAATAATACTTATACCAACCAACATAACCACATCAATACACCACAGTTGGCATCGAAAAAAACGCTCTCGGGTGCTTTAGAGTGCCGAGTTATTCACTGCGCATGAAGAAATGACCACCTCCAACGTTTGGTTTATGTTTTATAAGCATTTTTAATTTTATTGCTTAAATCGCATTTTCTCGGCGAGCTGAGCGCTTTTTCTGAATTGTGCCGCTCCCGTCACTCTGGTTAGGTTGGCATCGAAAAAAACGCTCTCGGGTGCTTTAGAGTGCCGAGTTTATCACTGCGCATGAAGAAATGACCACCTCCAACGTTTGGTTTATGTTTTATAAGCATTTTTAAATTTATTGCTTAAATCGCATTTTCTCGGCGAGCTGAGCGCTTTTTCTGAATTGTGCCGCTCCCGTCACTCTGGTTAGGTTGGCATCGAAAAAAACGCTCTCGGGTGCTTTAGAGTGCCGAGTTATTCACTGCGCATGAAGAAATGACCACCTCCAACGTTTGGTTTATGTTTTATAAGCATTTTTAGTTTTATTGCTTAAATCGCATTTTCTCGGCGAGCTGAGCACTTTTTCTGAATTGTGCCGCTCCCGTCACTCTGGTTAGGTTGGCATCGAAAAAAACGCTCTCGGGTGCTTTAGAGTGCCGAGTTATTCACTGCGCATGAAGAAATGACCACCTCCAACGTTTGGTTTATGTTTAATAAGCATTTTTAATTGTATTGCTTAAATCGCATTTTCTCGGCGAGCTGAGCACTTTTTCTGAATTGTGCCGCTCCCGTCACTCTGGTTAGGTTGGCATCGAAAAAAACGCTCTCGGGTGCTTTAGAGTGCCGACTTTATCACTGCGCATGAAGAAATGACCACCTCCAACGTTTGGTTTATGTTTTATAAGCATTTTTAATTTTATTGCTTAAATCGCATTTTCTCGGCGAGCTGAGCACTTTTTCTGAATTGTGCCGCTCCCGTCACTCTGGTTAGGTTGGCATCGAAAAAAACGCTCTCGGGTGCTTTAGAGTGCCGAGTTTATTACTGCGCATTAAGAAATGACCACCTCCAACGTTTGGTTTATGTTTTATAAGCATTTTTAATTTTATTGCTTAAATCGCATTTTCTCGGCGAGCTGAGCACTTTTTCTGAATTGTGCCGCTCCCGTCACTCTGGTTAGGTTGGCATCGAAAAAAACGCTCTCGGGTGCTTTAGAGTGCCGAGTTATTCACTGCGCATGAAGAAATGACCACCTCCAACGTTTGGTTTATGTTTTATAAGCATTTTTAATTTTATTGCTTAAATCGCATTTTCTCGGCGAGCTGAGCACTTTTTCTGAATTGTGCCGCTCCCGTCACTCTGGTTAGGTTGGCATCGAAAAAAACGCTCTCGGGTGCTTTAGAGTGCCGAGTTTATCACTGCGCATGAAGAAATGACCACCTCCAACGTTTGGTTTATGTTTTATAAGCATTTTTAATTTTATTGCTTAAATCGCATTTTCTCGGCGAGCTGAGCGCTTTTTCTGAATTGTGCCGCTCCCGTCACTCTGGTTAGGTTGGCATCGAAAAAAACGCTCTCGGGTGCTTTAGAGTGCCGAGTTTATCACTGCGCATGAAGAAATGACCACCTCCAACGTTTGGTTTATGTTTGATAAGCATTTTTAATTTTATTGCTTAAATCGCATTTTCTCGGCGCGCTGAGCGCTTTTTCTGAATTGTGTATGCCGCTCCCGTAACTCTGGTTAGGTTGGCATCGAAAAAAACGCTCTCGGGTGCTTTAGAGTGCCGAGTTTATCACTGCGCATGAAGAAATGACCACTTCCAACGTTTGGTTTATGTTTTATAAGCATTTTTAATTTTATTGCTTAAATCGCATTTCCTCGGCGAGCTGAGCACTTTTTCTGAATTGTGCCGCTCCCGTCACTCTGGTTAGGTTGGCATCGAAAAAAACGCTCTCGGGTGCTTTAGAGTGCCGAGTTTATCACTGCGCATGAAGAAATGACCACCTCCAACGTTTGGTTTATGTTTTATAAGCATTTTTAATTTTATTGCTTAAATCGCATTTTCTCGGCGAGCTGAGCGCTTTTTCTGAATTGTGCCGCTCCCGTAACTCTGGTTAGGTTGGCATCGAAAAAAACGCTCTCGGGTGCTTTAGAGTGCCGAGTTATTCACTGCGCATGAAGAAATGACCACCTCCAACGTTTGGTTTATGTTTAATAAGCATTTTTAATTTTATTGCTTAAATCGCATTTTCTCGGCGAGCTGAGCACTTGTTCTGAATTGTGCCGCTCCCGTCACTCTGGTTAGGTTGGCATCGAAAAAAACGCTATCGGGTGCTTTAGAGTGCCGAGTTATTCACTGCGCATGAAGAAATGACCACCTCCAACGTTTGGTTTATGTTTTATAAGTATTTTTAATTTTATTGCTTAAATCGCATTTTCTCGGCGAGCTGAGCACTTTTTCTGAATTGTGCCGCTCCCGTCACTCTGGTTAGGTTGGCATCGAAAAAAACGCTCTCGGGTGCTTTAGAGTGCCGAGTTTATCACTGCGCATGAAGAAATGACCACCTCCAACGTTTGGTTTATGTTTTATAAGCATTTTTAAATTTATTGCTTAAATCGCATTTTCTCGGCGAGCTGAGCGCTTTTTCTGAATTGTGCCGCTCCCGTCACTCTGGTTAGGTTGGCATCGAAAAAAACGCTCTCGGGTGCTTTAGAGTGCCGAGTTTATTACTGCGCTTTAAGAAATGACCACCTCCAACGTTTGGTTTATGTTTTATAAGCAGTTTTAATTTTATTGCTTAAATCGCATTTTCTCGGCGAGCTGAGCGCTTTTTCTGAATTGTGCCGCTCCCGTCACTCTGGTTAGGTTGGCATCGAATAAAACGCTCTCGGGTGCTTTAGAGTGCCGAGTTTATTACTGCGCATTAAGAAATGACCACCTCCAACGTTTGGTTTATGTTTTATAAGCATTTTTAATTTTATTGCTTAAATCGCATTTTCTCGGCGAGCTGAGCACTTTTTCTGAATTGTGCCGCTCCCGTCACTCTGGTTAGGTTGGCATCGAAAAAAACGCTCTCGGGTGCTTTAGAGTGCCGAGTTATTCACTGCGCATGAAGAAATGACCACCTCCAACGTTTGGTTTATGTTTTATAAGCATTTTTAATTTTATTGCTTAAATCGCATTTTCTCGGCGAGCTGAGCACTTTTTCTGAATTGTGCCGCTCCCGTCACTCTGGTTAGGTTGGCATCGAAAAAAACGCTCTCGGGTGCTTTAGAGTGCCGAGTTATTCACTGCGCATGAAGAAATGACCACCTCCAACGTTTGGTTTATGTTTTATAAGCATTTTTAGTTTTATTGCTTAAATCGCATTTTCTCGGCGAGCTGAGCACTTTTTCTGAATTGTGCCGCTCCCGTCACTCTGGTTAGGTTGGCATCGAAAAAAACGCTCTCGGGTGCTTTAGAGTGCCGAGTTTATCACTGCGCATGAAGAAATGACCACCTCCAACGTTTGGTTTATGTTTAATAAGCATTTTTAATTTTATTGCTTAAATCGCATTTTCTCGGCGAGCTGAGCACTTTTTCTGAATTGTGCCGCTCCCGTCACTCTGGTTAGGTTGGCATCGAAAAAAACGCTCTCGGGTGCTTTAGAGTGCCGAGTTATTCACTGCGCATGAAGAAATGACCACCTTCAACGTTTGGTTTATGTTTAATAAGCATTTTTAATTTTATTGCTTAAATCGCATTTTCTCGGCGAGCTGAGCACTTTTTCGGAATTGTGCCGCTCCCGTCACTCTGGTTAGGTTGGCATCGAAAAAAACGCTCTCGGGTGCTTTAGAGTGCCGAGTTTATCACTGCGCATGAAGAAATGACCACCTCCAACGTTTGGTTTATGTTTTATAAGCATTTTTAATTTTATTGCTTAAATCGCATTTTCTCGGCGAGCTGAGCGCTTTTCCTGAATTGTGCCGCTCCCGCCACTCTGGTTAGGTTGGCATCGAAAAAAACGCTCTCGGGTGCTTTAGAGTGCCGAGTTTATCACTGCGCATGAAGAAATGACCACCTCCAACGTTTGGTTTATGTTTTATAAGCATTTTTAATTTTATTGCTTAAATCGCATTTTCTCGGCGAGCTGAGCACTTTTTCTGAATTGTGCCGCTCCCGTCACTCTGGTTAGGTTGGCATCGAAAAAAACGCTCTCGGGTGCTTTAGAGTGCCGAGTTATTCACTGCGCATGAAGAAATGACCACCTCCAACGTTTGGTTTATGTTTTATAAGCATTTTTAATTTTATTGCTTAAATCGCATTTTCTCGGCGAGCTGAGCACTTCTTCTGAATTGTGCCGCTCCCGTCACTCTGGTTAGGTTGGCATCGAAAAAAACGCTCTCGGGTGCTTTAGAGTGCCGAGTTATTCACTGCGCATGAAGAAATGACCACCTCCAACGTTTGGTTTATGTTTTATAAGCATTTTTAATTTTATTGCTTAAATCGCATTTTCTCGGCGAGCTGAGCACTTTTTCTGAATTGTGCCGCTCCCGTCACTCTGGTTAGGTTGGCATCGAAAAAAACGCTGTCGGGTGCTTTAGAGTGCCGAGTTTATCACTGCGCATGAAGAAATGACCACCTCCAACGTTTGGTTTATGTTTTATAAGCATTTTTAATTTTATTGCTTAAATCGCATTTTCTCGGCGAGCTGAGCGCTTTTTCTGAATTGTGCCGCTCCCGTCACTCTGGTTAGGTTGGCATCGAAAAAAACGCTCTCGGGTGCTTTAGAGTGCCGAGTTTATCACTGCGCATGAAGAAATGACCACCTCCAACGTTTGGTTTATGTTTTATAAGCATTTTTAATTTTATTGCTTAAATCGCATGTTCTCGGCGAGCTGCGCGCTTTTTCTGAATTGTGCCGCTCCCGTAACTCTGGTTAGGTTGGCATCGAAAAAAACGCTCTCGGGTGCTTTAGAGTGCCGAGTTTATCACTGCGCATGAAGAAATGACCACTTCCAACGTTTGGTTTATGTTTTATAAGCATTTTTAATTTTATTGCTTAAATCGCATTTCCTCGGCGAGCTGAGCACTTTTTCTGAATTGTGCCGCTCCCGTCACTCTGGTTAGGTTGGCATCGAAAAAAACGCTCTCGGGTGCTTTAGAGTGCCGAGTTTATCACTGCGCATGAAGAAATGACCACCTCCAACGTTTGGTTTATGTTTTATAAGCATTTTTAATTTTATTGCTTAAATCGCATTTTCTCGGCGAGCTGAGCACTTTTTCTGAATTGTGCCGCTCCCGTCACTCTGGTTAGCTTGGCATCGAAAAAAACGCTCTCGGGTGCTTTAGAGTGCCGAGTTATTCACTGCGCATGAAGAAATGACCACCTCCAACGTTTGGTTTATGTTTTATAAGCATTTTTAGTTTTATTGCTTAAATCGCATTTTCTCGGCGAGCTGAGCACTTTTTCTGAATTGTGCCGCTCCCGTCACTCTGGTTAGGTTGGCATCGAAAAAAACGCTCTCGGGTGCTTTAGAGTGCCGAGTTTATCACTGCGCATGAAGAAATGACCACCTCCAACGTTTGGTTTATGTTTAATAAGCATTTTTAATTTTATTGCTTAAATCGCATTTTCTCGGCGAGCTGAGCACTTTTTCTGAATTGTGCCGCTCCCGTCACTCTGGTTAGGTTGGCATCGAAAAAAACGCTCTCGGGTGCTTTAGAGTGCCGAGTTATTCACTGCGCATGAAGAAATGACCACCTTCAACGTTTGGTTTATGTTTAATAAGCATTTTTAATTTTATTGCTTAAATCGCATTTTCTCGGCGAGCTGAGCACTTTTTCGGAATTGTGCCGCTCCCGTCACTCTGGTTAGGTTGGCATCGAAAAAAACGCTCTCGGGTGCTTTAGAGTGCCGAGTTTATCACTGCGCATGAAGAAATGACCACCTCCAACGTTTGGTTTATGTTTTATAAGCATTTTTAATTTTATTGCTTAAATCGCATTTTCTCGGCGAGCTGAGCGCTTTTCCTGAATTCAGAAAAAGTGCTCAGCTCGCCGAGAAAATGCGATTTAAGCAATAAAATTAAAAATGCTTATTAAACATAAACCAAACGTTGGAGGTGGTCATTTCTTCATGCGCAGTGATAAACTCGGCACTCTAAAGCACCCGAGAGCGTTTTTTTCGATGCCAACCTAACCAGAGTGACGGGAGCGGCACAATTCAGAAAAAGTGCTCAGCTCGCCGAGAAAATGCGATTTAAGCAATAAAATTAAAAATGCTTATAAAACATAAACCAAACGTTGGAGGTGGTCATTTCTTAATGCGCAGTAATAAACTCGGCACTCTAAAGCACCCAAGAGCGTTTTTTTCGATGCCAACCTAACCAGTGACGGGAGCGGCACAATTCAGAAAAAGTGCTCAGCTCGCCGAGAAAATGCGATTTAAGCAATAAAATTAAAAATGCTTATTAAACATAAACCAAACGTTGGAGGTGGTCATTTCTTCATGCGCAGTGAATAACTCGGCACTCTAAAGCACCCGAAAGCGTTTTTTTCGATGCCAACCTAACCAGAGTGACGGGAGCGGCACAATTCAGAAAAAGCGCTCAGCTCGCCGAGAAAATGCGATTTAAGCAATAAAATTAAAAATGCTCATAAAACATAAACCAAACGTTGGAGGTGGTCATTTCTTAATGCGCAGTAATAAACTCGGCACTCTAAAGCACCCGAGAGCGTTTTTTTCGATGCCAACCTAACCAGAGTGACGGGAGCGGCACAATTCAGAAAAAGTGCTCAGCTCGCCGAGAAAATGCGATTTAAGCAATAAAATTAAAAATGCTTATTAAACATAAACCAAACGTTGGAGGTGGTCATTTCTTCATGCGCAGTGAATAACTCGGCACTCTAAAGCACCCGAGAGCGTTTTTTTCGATGCCAACCTAACCAGAGTGACGGGAGCGGCAAAATTCAGAAAAAGCGCTCAGCTCGCCGAGAAAATGCGATTTAAGCAATAAAATTAAAAATGCTTATAAAACATAAACCAAACGTTGGAGGTGGTCATTTCTTAATGCGCAGTAATAAACTCGGCACTCTAAAGCACCCGAGAGCGTTTTTTTCGATGCCAACCTAACCAGAGTGACGGGAGCGGCACAATTCAGAAAAAGTGCTCAGCTCGCCGAGAAAATGCGATTTAAGCAATAAAATTAAAAATGCTTATAAAACATAAACCAAACGTTGGAGGTGGTCATTTCTTCATGCGCAGTGATAAACTCGGCACTCTAAAGCACCCGAGAGCGTTTTTTTCGATGCCAACCTAACCAGAGTGACGGGAGCGGCACAATTCAGAAAAAGTGCTCAGCTCGCCGAGAAAGAAATAAAATTAAAAATGCTTATTAAACATAAACCAAACGTTGGAGGTGGTCATTTCTTCATGCGCAGTGAATAACTCGGCACTCTAAAGCACCCGAGAGCGTTTTTTTTCGATGCCAAGCTAACCAGAGTGACGGGAGCGGCACAATTCAGAAAAAGTGCTCAGCTCGCCGAGAAAATGCGATTTAAGCAATAAAATTAAAAATGCTTATAAAACATAAACCAAACGTTGGAGGTGGTCATTTCTTCATGCGCAGTGAATAACTCGGCACTCTAAAGCACCCGAGAGCGTTTTTTTCGATGCCAACCTAACCAGAGTGACGGGAGCGGCACAATTCAGAAAAAGTGCTCAGCTCGCCGAGAAAATGCGATTTAAGCAATAAAATTAAAAATGCTTATAAAACATAAACCAAACGTTGGAGGTGGTCATTTCTCCATGCGCAGTGAATAACTCGGCACTCTAAAGCACCCGAGAGCGTTTTTTTCGATGCCAACCTAACCAGAGTGACGGGAGCGGCACAATTCAGAAAAAGTGCTCAGCTCGCCGAGAAAATGCGATTTAAGCAATAAAATTAAAAATGCTTATAAAACATAAACCAAACGTTGGAGGTGGTCATTTCTTAATGCGCAGTAATAAACTCGGCACTCTAGAGCACCCGAGAGCGTTTTTTTCGATGCCAACCTAACCAGAGTGACGGGAGCGGCACAATTCAGAAAAAGCGCTCAGCTCGCCGAGAAAATGCGATTTAAGCAATACAATTAAAAATGCTTATTAAACATAAACCAAACATTGGAGGTGGTCATTTCTTCATGCGCAGTGAATAACTCGGCACTCTAAAGCACCCGAGAGCGTTTTTTTCGATGCCAACCTAACCAGAGTGACGGGAGCGGCACAATTCAGAAAAAGCGCTCAGCTCGCCGAGAAAATGCGATTTAAGCAATAAAATTAAAAATGCTTATAAAACATAAACCAAACGTTGGAGGTGGTCATTTCTTCATGCGCAGTGATAAACTCGGCACTCTAAAGCACCCGAGAGCGTTTTTTTCGATGCCAACCTAACCAGAGTGACGGGAGCGGCACAATTCAGAAAAAGTGCTCAGCTCGCCGAGAAAATGCGATTTAAGCAATAAAATTAAAAATGCTTATAAAACATAAACCAAACGTTGGAGGTGGTCATTTCTTCATGCGCAGTGAATAACTCGGCACTCTAAAGCACCCGAGAGCGTTTTTTTCGATGCCAACCTAACCAGAGTGACGGGAGCGGCACAATTCAGAAAAAGTGCTCAGCTCGCCGAGAAAATGCGATTTAAGCAATAAAATTAAAAATGCTTATAAAACATAAACCAAACGTTGGAGGTGGTCATTTCTTAATGCGCAGTAATAAACTCGGCACTCTAAAGCACCCGAGAGCGTTTTTTTCGATGCCAACCTAACCAGAGTGACGGGAGCGGCACAATTCAGAAAAAGTGCTCAGCTCGCCGAGAAAATGCGATTTAAGCAATAAAATTAAAAATGCTTATAAAACATAAACCAAACGTTGGAGGTGGTCATTTCTTAATGCGCAGTAATAAACTCGGCACTCTAGAGCACCCGAGAGCGTTTTTTTCGATGCCAACCTAACCAGAGTGACGGGAGCGGCACAATTCAGAAAAAGTGCTCAGCTCGCCGAGAAAATGCGATTTAAGCAATAAAATTAAAAATGCTTATAAAACATAAACCAAACGTTGGAAGTGGTCATTTCTTCATGCGCAGTGATAAACTCGGCACTCTAAAGCACCCGAGAGCGTTTTTTTCGATGCCAACCTAACCAGAGTTACGGGAGCGGCACAATTCAGAAAAAGCGCTCAGCTCGCCGAGAAAATGCGATTTAAGCAATAAAATTAAAAATGCTTATAAAACATAAACCAAACGTTGGAGGTGGTCATTTCTTCATGCGCAGTGATAAACTCGGCACTCTAAAGCACCCGAGAGCGTTTTTTTCGATGCCAACCTAACCAGAGTGACGGGAGCGGCACAATTCAGAAAAAGCGCTCAGCTCGCCGAGAAAATGCGATTTAAGCAATAAAATTAAAAATGCTTATAAAACATAAACCAAACGTTGGAGGTGGTCATTTCTTAATGCGCAGTAATAAACTCGGCACTCTAAAGCACCCGAGAGCGTTTTTTTCGATGCCAACCTAACCAGAGTGACGGGAGCGGCACAATTCAGAAAAAGTGCTCAGCTCGCCGAGAAAATGCGATTTAAGCAATAAAATTAAAAATGCTTATAAAACATGAACCAAACGTTGGAGGTGGTCATTTCTCAATGCGCAGTAATAAACTCGGCACTCTAAAGCACCCGAGAGCGTTTTTTTCGATGCCAACCTAACCAGAGTGACGGGAGCGGCACAATTCAGAAAAAGTGCTCAGCTCGCCGAGAAAATGCGATTTAAGCAATAAAATTAAAAATGCTTATAAAACATAAACCAAACGTTGGAGGTGGTCATTTCTTAATGCGCAGTAATAAACTCGGCACTCTAAAGCACCCGAGAGCGTTTTTTTCGATGCCAACCTAACCAGAGTGACGGGAGCGGCACAATTCAGAAAAAGCGCTCAGCTCGCCGAGAAAATGCGATTTAAGCAATAAAATTAAAAATGCTTATAAAACATAAACCAAACGTTGGAGGTGGTCATTTCCTAATGCGCAGTAATAAACTCGGCACTCTAAAGCACCCGAGAGCGTTTTTTTCGATGCCAACCTAACCAGAGTGACGGGAGCGGCACAATTCAGAAAAAGTGCTCAGCTCGCCGAGAAAATGCGATTTAAGCAATAAAATTAAAAATGCTTATTAAACATAAACCAAACGTTGGAGGTGGTCATTTCTTCATGCGCAGTGAATAACTCGGCACTCTAAAGCACCCGAGAGCGTTTTTTTCGATGCCAACCTAACCAGAGTGACGGGAGCGGCACAATTCAGAAAAAGCGCTCAGCTCGCCGAGAAAATGCGATTTAAGCAATAAAATTAAAAATGCTTATTAAACATAAACCAAACATTGGAGGTGGTCATTTCTTCATGCGCAGTAATAAACTCGGCACTCTAAAGCACCCGAGAGCGTTTTTTTCGATGCCAACCTAACCAGAGTGACGGGAGCGGCACAATTCAGAAAAAGTGCTCAGCTCGCCGAGAAAATGCGATTTAAGCAATAAAATTAAAAATGCTTATAAAACATAAACCAAACGTTGGAGGTGGTCATTTCTTAATGCGCAGTAATAAACTCGGCACTCTAGAGCACCCGAGAGCGTTTTTTTCGATGCCAACCTAACCAGAGTGACGGGAGCGGCACAATTCAGAAAAAGTGCTCAGCTCGCCGAGAAAATGCGATTTAAGCAATAAAATTAAAAATGCTTATAAAACATAAACCAAACGTTGGAAGTGGTCATTTCTTCATGCGCAGTGATAAACTCGGCACTCTAAAGCTCCCGAGAGCGTTTTTTTCGATGCCAACCTAACCAGAGTTACGGGAGCGGCACAATTCAGAAAAAGCGCTCAGCTCGCCGAGAAAATGCGATTTAAGCAATAAAATTAAAAATGCTTATAAAACATAAACCAAACGTTGGAGGTGGTCATTTCTTCATGCGCAGTGATAAACTCGGCACTCTAAAGCACCCGAGAGCGTTTTTTTCGATGCCAACCTAACCAGAGTGACGGGAGCGGCACAATTCAGAAAAAGCGCTCAGCTCGCCGAGAAAATGCGATTTAAGCAATAAAATTAAAAATGCTTATAAAACATAAACCAAACGTTGGAGGTGGTCATTTCTTCATGCGCAGTGATAAACTCGGCACTCTAAAGCACCCGAGAGCGTTTTTTTCGATGCCAACCTAACCAGAGTGACGGGAGCGGCACAATTCAGAAAAAGTGCTCAGCTCGCCGAGAAAATGCGATTTAAGCAATAAAATTAAAAATGCTTATAAAACATAAACCAAACGTTGGAGGTGGTCATTTCTTCATGCGCAGTGAATAACTCGGCACTCTAAAGCACCCGAGAGCGTTTTTTTCGATGCCAACCTAACCAGAGTGACGGGAGCGGCACAATTCCGAAAAAGTGCTCAGCTCGCCGAGAAAATGCGATTTAAGCAATAAAATTAAAAATGCTTATAAAACATAAACCAAACGTTGGAGGTGGTCATTTCTTAATGCGCAGTAATAAACTCGGCACTCTAAAGCACCCGTGAGCGTTTTTTTCGATGCCAACCTAACCAGAGTGACGGGAGCGGCACAATTCAGAAAAAGTGCTCAGCTCGCCGAGAAAATGCGATTTAAGCAATAAAATTAAAAATGCTTATAAAACATAAACCAAACGTTGGAGGTGGTCATTTCTTCATGCGCAGTGATAAAGTCGGCACTCTAAAGCACCCGAGAGCGTTTTTTTCGATGCCAACCTAACCAGAGTGACGGGAGCGGCACAATTCAGAAAAAGTGCTCAGCTCGCCGAGAAAATGCGATTTAAGCAATAAAATTAAAAATGCTTATTAAACATAAACCAAACGTTGGAGGTGGTCATTTCTTCATGCGCAGTGATAAACTCGGCACTCTAAAGCACCCGAGAGCGTTTTTTTCGATGCCAACCTAACCAGAGTGACGGGAGCGGCACAATTCAGAAAAAGTGCTCAGCTCGCCGAGAAAATGCGATTTAAGCAATAAAATTAAAAATGCTTATAAAACATAAACCAAACGTTGGAGGTGGTCATTTCTTAATGCGCAGTAATAAACTCGGCACTCTAAAGCACCCGAGAGCGTTTTTTTCGATGCCAACCTAACCAGAGTGACGGGAGCGGCACAATTCAGAAAAAGTGCTCAGCTCGCCGAGAAAATGCGATTTAAGCAATAAAATTAAAAATGCTTATTAAACATAAACCAAACGTTGGAGGTGGTCATTTCTTCATGCGCAGTGAATAACTCGGCACTCTAAAGCACCCGAAAGCGTTTTTTTCGATGCCAACCTAACCAGAGTGACGGGAGCGGCACAATTCAGAAAAAGCGCTCAGCTCGCCGAGAAAATGCGATTTAAGCAATAAAATTAAAAATGCTCATAAAACATAAACCAAACGTTGGAGGTGGTCATTTCTTAATGCGCAGTAATAAACTCGGCACTCTAAAGCACCCGAGAGCGTTTTTTTCGATGCCAACCTAACCAGAGTGACGGGAGCGGCACAATTCAGAAAAAGTGCTCAGCTCGCCGAGAAAATGCGATTTAAGCAATAAAATTAAAAATGCTTATTAAACATAAACCAAACGTTGGAGGTGGTCATTTCTTCATGCGCAGTGAATAACTCGGCACTCTAAAGCACCCGAGAGCGTTTTTTTCGATGCCAACCTAACCAGAGTGACGGGAGCGGCAAAATTCAGAAAAAGCGCTCAGCTCGCCGAGAAAATGCGATTTAAGCAATAAAATTAAAAATGCTTATAAAACATAAACCAAACGTTGGAGGTGGTCATTTCTTAATGCGCAGTAATAAACTCGGCACTCTAAAGCACCCGAGAGCGTTTTTTTCGATGCCAACCTAACCAGAGTGACGGGAGCGGCACAATTCAGAAAAAGTGCTCAGCTCGCCGAGAAAATGCGATTTAAGCAATAAAATTAAAAATGCTTATAAAACATAAACCAAACGTTGGAGGTGGTCATTTCTTCATGCGCAGTGATAAACTCGGCACTCTAAAGCACCCGAGAGCGTTTTTTTCGATGCCAACCTAACCAGAGTGACGGGAGCGGCACAATTCAGAAAAAGTGCTCAGCTCGCCGAGAAAATGCGATTCAAGAAATAAAATTAAAAATGCTTATTAAACATAAACCAAACGTTGGAGGTGGTCATTTCTTCATGCGCAGTGAATAACTCGGCACTCTAAAGCACCCGAGAGCGTTTTTTTCGATGCCAAGCTAACCAGAGTGACGGGAGCGGCACAATTCAGAAAAAGTGCTCAGCTCGCCGAGAAAATGCGATTTAAGCAATAAAATTAAAAATGCTTATAAAACATAAACCAAACGTTGGAGGTGGTCATTTCTTAATGCGCAGTAATAAACTCGGCACTCTAAAGCACCCGAGAGCGTTTTTTTCGATGCCAACCTAACCAGAGTGACGGGAGCGGCACAATTCAGAAAAAGTGCTCAGCTCGCCGAGAAAATGCGATTTAAGCAATAAAATTAAAAATGCTTATAAAACATAAACCAAACGTTGGAGGTGGTCATTTCTTAATGCGCAGTAATAAACTCGGCACTCTAAAGCACCCGAGAGCGTTTTTTTCGATGCCAACCTAACCAGAGTGACGGGAGCGGCACAATTCAGAAAAAGTGCTCAGCTCGCCGAGAAAATGCGATTTAAGCAATAAAATTAAAAATGCTTATAAAACATAAACCAAACGTTGGAGGTGGTCATTTCTTAATGCGCAGTAATAAACTCGGCACTCTAAAGCACCCGAGAGCGTTTTTTTCGATGCCAACCTAACCAGAGTGACGGGAGCGGCACAATTCAGAAAAAGCGCTCAGCTCGCCGAGAAAATGCGATTTAAGCAATAAAATTAAAAATGCTTATAAAACATAAACCAAACGTTGGAGGTGGAAATTTCCTAATGCGCAGTAATAAACTCGGCACTCTAAAGCACCCGAGAGCGTTTTTTTCGATGCCAACCTAACCAGAGTGACGGGAGCGGCACAATTCAGAAAAAGTGCTCAGCTCGCCGAGAAAATGCGATTTAAGCAATAAAATTAAAAATGCTTATTAAACATAAACCAAACGTTGGAGGTGGTCATTTCTTCATGCGCAGTGAATAACTCGGCACTCTAAAGCACCCGAGAGCGTTTTTTTCGATGCCAACCTAACCAGAGTGACGGGAGCGGCACAATTCAGAAAAAGCGCTCAGCTCGCCGAGAAAATGCGATTTAAGCAATAAAATTAAAAATGCTTATTAAACATAAACCAAACATTGGAGGTGGTCATTTCTTCATGCGCAGTAATAAACTCGGCACTCTAAAGCACCCGAGAGCGTTTTTTTCGATGCCAACCTAACCAGAGTGACGGGAGCGGCACAATTCAGAAAAAGTGCTCAGCTCGCCGAGAAAATGCGATTCAAGAAATAAAATTAAAAATGCTTATTAAACATAAACCAAACGTTGGAGGTGGTCATTTCTTCATGCGCAGTGAATAACTCGGCACTCTAAAGCACCCGAGAGCGTTTTTTTCGATGCCAAGCTAACCAGAGTGACGGGAGCGGCACAATTCAGAAAAAGTGCTCAGCTCGCCGAGAAAATGCGATTTAAGCAATAAAATTAAAAATGCTTATAAAACATAAACCAAACGTTGGAGGTGGTCATTTCTTAATGCGCAGTAATAAACTCGGCACTCTAAAGCACCCGAGAGCGTTTTTTTCGATGCCAACCTAACCAGAGTGACGGGAGCGGCACAATTCAGAAAAAGTGCTCAGCTCGCCGAGAAAATGCGATTTAAGCAATAAAATTAAAAATGCTTATAAAACATAAACCAAACGTTGGAGGTGGTCATTTCTTAATGCGCAGTAATAAACTCGGCACTCTAAAGCACCCGAGAGCGTTTTTTTCGATGCCAACCTAACCAGAGTGACGGGAGCGGCACAATTCAGAAAAAGTGCTCAGCTCGCCGAGAAAATGCGATTTAAGCAATAAAATTAAAAATGCTTATAAAACATAAACCAAACGTTGGAGGTGGTCATTTCTTAATGCGCAGTAATAAACTCGGCACTCTAAAGCACCCGAGAGCGTTTTTTTCGATGCCAACCTAACCAGAGTGACGGGAGCGGCACAATTCAGAAAAAGCGCTCAGCTCGCCGAGAAAATGCGATTTAAGCAATAAAATTAAAAATGCTTATAAAACATAAACCAAACGTTGGAGGTGGAAATTTCCTAATGCGCAGTAATAAACTCGGCACTCTAAAGCACCCGAGAGCGTTTTTTTCGATGCCAACCTAACCAGAGTGACGGGAGCGGCACAATTCAGAAAAAGTGCTCAGCTCGCCGAGAAAATGCGATTTAAGCAATAAAATTAAAAATGCTTATTAAACATAAACCAAACGTTGGAGGTGGTCATTTCTTCATGCGCAGTGAATAACTCGGCACTCTAAAGCACCCGAGAGCGTTTTTTTCGATGCCAACCTAACCAGAGTGACGGGAGCGGCACAATTCAGAAAAAGCGCTCAGCTCGCCGAGAAAATGCGATTTAAGCAATAAAATTAAAAATGCTTATTAAACATAAACCAAACATTGGAGGTGGTCATTTCTTCATGCGCAGTAATAAACTCGGCACTCTAAAGCACCCGAGAGCGTTTTTTTCGATGCCAACCTAACCAGAGTGACGGGAGCGGCACAATTCAGAAAAAGTGCTCAGCTCGCCGAGAAAATGCGATTTAAGCAATAAAATTAAAAATGCTTATAAAACATAAACCAAACGTTGGAGGTGGTCATTTCTTAATGCGCAGTAATAAACTCGGCACTCTAGAGCACCCGAGAGCGTTTTTTTCGATGCCAACCTAACCAGAGTGACGGGAGCGGCACAATTCAGAAAAAGTGCTCAGCTCGCCGAGAAAATGCGATTTAAGCAATAAAATTAAAAATGCTTATAAAACATAAACCAAACGTTGGAAGTGGTCATTTCTTCATGCGCAGTGATAAACTCGGCACTCTAAAGCTCCCGAGAGCGTTTTTTTCGATGCCAACCTAACCAGAGTTACGGGAGCGGCACAATTCAGAAAAAGCGCTCAGCTCGCCGAGAAAATGCGATTTAAGCAATAAAATTAAAAATGCTTATAAAACATAAACCAAACGTTGGAGGTGGTCATTTCTTCATGCGCAGTGATAAACTCGGCACTCTAAAGCACCCGAGAGCGTTTTTTTCGATGCCAACCTAACCAGAGTGACGGGAGCGGCACAATTCAGAAAAAGTGCTCAGCTCGCCGAGAAAATGCGATTTAAGCAATAAAATTAAAAATGCTTATAAAACATAAACCAAACGTTGGAGGTGGTCATTTCTTCATGCGCAGTGATAAACTCGGCACTCTAAAGCACCCGAGAGCGTTTTTTTCGATGCCAACCTAACCAGAGTGACGGGAGCGGCACAATTCAGAAAAAGTGCTCAGCTCGCCGAGAAAATGCGATTTAAGCAATAAAATTAAAAATGCTTATAAAACATAAACCAAACGTTGGAGGTGGTCATTTCTTAATGCGCAGTAATAAACTCGGCACTCTAAAGCACCCGAGAGCGTTTTTTTCGATGCCAACCTAACCAGAGTGACGGGAGCGGCACAATTCAGAAAAAGTGCTCAGCTCGCCGAGAAAATGCGATTTAAGCAATAAAATTAAAAATGCTTATTAAACATAAACCAAACGTTGGAGGTGGTCATTTCTTCATGCGCAGTGAATAACTCGGCACTCTAAAGCACCCGAAAGCGTTTTTTTCGATGCCAACCTAACCAGAGTGACGGGAGCGGCACAATTCAGAAAAAGCGCTCAGCTCGCCGAGAAAATGCGATTTAAGCAATAAAATTAAAAATGCTCATAAAACATAAACCAAACGTTGGAGGTGGTCATTTCTTAATGCGCAGTAATAAACTCGGCACTCTAAAGCACCCGAGAGCGTTTTTTTCGATGCCAACCTAACCAGAGTGACGGGAGCGGCACAATTCAGAAAAAGTGCTCAGCTCGCCGAGAAAATGCGATTTAAGCAATAAAATTAAAAATGCTTATTAAACATAAACCAAACGTTGGAGGTGGTCATTTCTTCATGTGCAGTGAATAACTCGGCACTCTAAAGCACCCGAGAGCGTTTTTTTCGATGCCAACCTAACCAGAGTGACGGGAGCGGCAAAATTCAGAAAAAGCGCTCAGCTCGCCGAGAAAATGCGATTTAAGCAATAAAATTAAAAATGCTTATAAAACATAAACCAAACGTTGGAGGTGGTCATTTCTTAATGCGCAGTAATAAACTCGGCACTCTAAAGCACCCGAGAGCGTTTTTTTCGATGCCAACCTAACCAGAGTGACGGGAGCGGCACAATTCAGAAAAAGTGCTCAGCTCGCCGAGAAAATGCGATTTAAGCAATAAAATTAAAAATGCTTATTAAACATAAACCAAACGTTGGAGGTGGTCATTTCTTCATGCGCAGTGAATAACTCGGCACTCTAAAGCACCCGAAAGCGTTTGTTTCGATGCCAACCTAACCAGAGTGACGGGAGCGGCACAATTCAGAAAAAGCGCTCAGCTCGCCGAGAAAATGCGATTTAAGCAATAAAATTAAAAATGCTCATAAAACATAAACCAAACGTTGGAGGTGGTCATTTCTTAATGCGCAGTAATAAACTCGGCACTCTAAAGCACCCGAGAGCGTTTTTTTCGATGCCAACCTAACCAGAGTGACGGGAGCGGCACAATTCAGAAAAAGTGCTCAGCTCGCCGAGAAAATGCGATTTAAGCAATAAAATTAAAAATGCTTATTAAACATAAACCAAACGTTGGAGGTGGTCATTTCTTCATGCGCAGTGAATAACTCGGCACTCTAAAGCACCCGAGAGCGTTTTTTTCGATGCCAACCTAACCAGAGTGACGGGAGCGGCAAAATTCAGAAAAAGCGCTCAGCTCGCCGAGAAAATGCGATTTAAGCAATAAAATTAAAAATGCTTATAAAACATAAACCAAACGTTGGAGGTGGTCATTTCTTAATGCGCAGTAATAAACTCGGCACTCTAAAGCACCCGAGAGCGTTTTTTTCGATGCCAACCTAACCAGAGTGACGGGAGCGGCACAATTCAGAAAAAGTGCTCAGCTCGCCGAGAAAATGCGATTTAAGCAATAAAATTAAAAATGCTTATAAAACATAAACCAAACGTTGGAGGTGGTCATTTCTTCATGCGCAGTGATAAACTCGGCACTCTAAAGCACCCGAGAGCGTTTTTTTCGATGCCAACCTAACCAGAGTGACGGGAGCGGCACAATTCAGAAAAAGTGCTCAGCTCGCCGAGAAAATGCGATTCAAGCAATAAAATTAAAAATGCTTATTAAACATAAACCAAACGTTGGAGGTGGTCATTTCTTCATGCGCAGTGAATAACTCGGCACTCTAAAGCACCCGAGAGCGTTTTTTTCGATGCCAAGCTAACCAGAGTGACGGGAGCGGCACAATTCAGAAAAAGTGCTCAGCTCGCCGAGAAAATGCGATTTAAGCAATAAAATTAAAAATGCTTATAAAACATAAACCAAACGTTGGAGGTGGTCATTTCTTAATGCGCAGTAATAAACTCGGCACTCTAAAGCACCCGAGAGCGTTTTTTTCGATGCCAACCTAACCAGAGTGACGGGAGCGGCACAATTCAGAAAAAGTGCTCAGCTCGCCGAGAAAATGCGATTTAAGCAATAAAATTAAAAATGCTTATAAAACATAAACCAAACGTTGGAGGTGGTCATTTCTTAATGCGCAGTAATAAACTCGGCACTCTAAAGCACCCGAGAGCGTTTTTTTCGATGCCAACCTAACCAGAGTGACGGGAGCGGCACAATTCAGAAAAAGTGCTCAGCTCGCCGAGAAAATGCGATTTAAGCAATAAAATTAAAAATGCTTATAAAACATAAACCAAACGTTGGAGGTGGTCATTTCTTAATGCGCAGTAATAAACTCGGCACTCTAAAGCACCCGAGAGCGTTTTTTTCGATGCCAACCTAACCAGAGTGACGGGAGCGGCACAATTCAGAAAAAGTGCTCAGCTCGCCGAGAAAATGCGATTTAAGCAATAAAATTAAAAATGCTTATTAAACATAAACCAAACGTTGGAGGTGGTCATTTCTTCATGCGCAGTGAATAACTCGGCACTCTAAAGCACCCGAGAGCGTTTTTTTCGATGCCAACCTAACCAGAGTGACGGGAGCGGCACAATTCAGAAAAAGCGCTCAGCTCGCCGAGAAAATGCGATTTAAGCAATAAAATTAAAAATGCTTATTAAACATAAACCAAACATTGGAGGTGGTCATTTCTTCATGCGCAGTGAATAACTCGGCACTCTAAAGCACCCGAGAGCGTTTTTTTCGATGCCAACCTAACCAGAGTGACGGGAGCGGCACAATTCAGAAAAAGCGCTCAGCTCGCCGAGAAAATGCGATTTAAGCAATAAAATTAAAAATGCTTATAAAACATAAACCAAACGTTGGAGGTGGTCATTTCTTCATGCGCAGTGATAAACTCGGCACTCTAAAGCACCCGAGAGCGTTTTTTTCGATGCCAACCTAACCAGAGTGACGGGAGCGGCACAATTCAGAAAAAGTGCTCAGCTCGCCGAGAAAATGCGATTTAAGCAATAAAATTAAAAATGCTTATAAAACATAAACCAAACGTTGGAGGTGGTCATTTCTTCATGCGCAGTGAATAACTCGGCACTCTAAAGCACCCGAGAGCGTTTTTTTCGATGCCAACCTAACCAGAGTGACGGGAGCGGCACAATTCAGAAAAAGTGCTCAGCTCGCCGAGAAAATGCGATTTAAGCAATACAATTAAAAATGCTTATAAAACATAAACCAAACGTTGGAGGTGGTCATTTCTTAATGCGCAGTAATAAACTCGGCACTCTAAAGCACCCGAGAGCGTTTTTTTCGATGCCAACCTAACCAGAGTGACGGGAGCGGCACAATTCAGAAAAAGTGCTCAGCTCGCCGAGAAAATGCGATTTAAGCAATAAAATTAAAAATGCTTATAAAACATAAACCAAACGTTGGAGGTGGTCATTTCTTAATGCGCAGTAATAAACTCGGCACTCTAGAGCACCCGAGAGCGTTTTTTTCGATGCCAACCTAACCAGAGTGACGGGAGCGGCACAATTCAGAAAAAGTGCTCAGCTCGCCGAGAAAATGCGATTTAAGCAATAAAATTAAAAATGCTTATAAAACATAAACCAAACGTTGGAAGTGGTCATTTCTTCATGCGCAGTGATAAACTCGGCACTCTAAAGCACCCGAGAGCGTTTTTTTCGATGCCAACCTAACCAGAGTTACGGGAGCGGCACAATTCAGAAAAAGCGCTCAGCTCGCCGAGAAAATGCGATTTAAGCAATAAAATTAAAAATGCTTATAAAACATAAACCAAACGTTGGAGGTGGTCATTTCTTCATGCGCAGTGATAAACTCGGCACTCTAAAGCACCCGAGAGCGTTTTTTTCGATGCCAACCTAACCAGAGTGACGGGAGCGGCACAATTCAGAAAAAGCGCTCAGCTCGCCGAGAAAATGCGATTTAAGCAATAAAATTAAAAATGCTTATAAAACATAAACCAAACGTTGGAGGTGGTCATTTCTTAATGCGCAGTAATAAACTCGGCACTCTAAAGCACCCGAGAGCGTTTTTTTCGATGCCAACCTAACCAGAGTGACGGGAGCGGCACAATTCAGAAAAAGCGCTCAGCTCGCCGAGAAAATGCGATTTAAGCAATAAAATTAAAAATGCTTATTAAACATAAACCAAACATTGGAGGTGGTCATTTCTTCATGCGCAGTAATAAACTCGGCACTCTAAAGCACCCGAGAGCGTTTTTTTCGATGCCAACCTAACCAGAGTGACGGGAGCGGCACAATTCAGAAAAAGTGCTCAGCTCGCCGAGAAAATGCGATTTAAGCAATAAAATTAAAAATGCTTATAAAACATAAACCAAACGTTGGAGGTGGTCATTTCTTAATGCGCAGTAATAAACTCGGCACTCTAGAGCACCCGAGAGCGTTTTTTTCGATGCCAACCTAACCAGAGTGACGGGAGCGGCACAATTCAGAAAAAGTGCTCAGCTCGCCGAGAAAATGCGATTTAAGCAATAAAATTAAAAATGCTTATAAAACATAAACCAAACGTTGGAAGTGGTCATTTCTTCATGCGCAGTGATAAACTCGGCACTCTAAAGCTCCCGAGAGCGTTTTTTTCGATGCCAACCTAACCAGAGTTACGGGAGCGGCACAATTCAGAAAAAGCGCTCAGCTCGCCGAGAAAATGCGATTTAAGCAATAAAATTAAAAATGCTTATAAAACATAAACCAAACGTTGGAGGTGGTCATTTCTTCATGCGCAGTGATAAACTCGGCACTCTAAAGCACCCGAGAGCGTTTTTTTCGATGCCAACCTAACCAGAGTGACGGGAGCGGCACAATTCAGAAAAAGTGCTCAGCTCGCCGAGAAAATGCGATTTAAGCAATAAAATTAAAAATGCTTATAAAACATAAACCAAACGTTGGAGGTGGTCATTTCTTCATGCGCAGTGATAAACTCGGCACTCTAAAGCACCCGAGAGCGTTTTTTTCGATGCCAACCTAACCAGAGTGACGGGAGCGGCACAATTCAGAAAAAGTGCTCAGCTCGCCGAGAAAATGCGATTTAAGCAATAAAATTAAAAATGCTTATAAAACATAAACCAAACGTTGGAGGTGGTCATTTCTTAATGCGCAGTAATAAACTCGGCACTCTAAAGCACCCGAGAGCGTTTTTTTCGATGCCAACCTAACCAGAGTGACGGGAGCGGCACAATTCAGAAAAAGTGCTCAGCTCGCCGAGAAAATGCGATTTAAGCAATAAAATTAAAAATGCTTATTAAACATAAACCAAACGTTGGAGGTGGTCATTTCTTCATGCGCAGTGAATAACTCGGCACTCTAAAGCACCCGAAAGCGTTTTTTTCGATGCCAACCTAACCAGAGTGACGGGAGCGGCACAATTCAGAAAAAGCGCTCAGCTCGCCGAGAAAATGCGATTTAAGCAATAAAATTAAAAATGCTCATAAAACATAAACCAAACGTTGGAGGTGGTCATTTCTTAATGCGCAGTAATAAACTCGGCACTCTAAAGCACCCGAGAGCGTTTTTTTCGATGCCAACCTAACCAGAGTGACGGGAGCGGCACAATTCAGAAAAAGTGCTCAGCTCGCCGAGAAAATGCGATTTAAGCAATAAAATTAAAAATGCTTATTAAACATAAACCAAACGTTGGAGGTGGTCATTTCTTCATGCGCAGTGAATAACTCGGCACTCTAAAGCACCCGAGAGCGTTTTTTTCGATGCCAACCTAACCAGAGTGACGGGAGCGGCAAAATTCAGAAAAAGCGCTCAGCTCGCCGAGAAAATGCGATTTAAGCAATAAAATTAAAAATGCTTATAAAACATAAACCAAACGTTGGAGGTGGTCATTTCTTAATGCGCAGTAATAAACTCGGCACTCTAAAGCACCCGAGAGCGTTTTTTTCGATGCCAACCTAACCAGAGTGACGGGAGCGGCACAATTCAGAAAAAGTGCTCAGCTCGCCGAGAAAATGCGATTTAAGCAATAAAATTAAAAATGCTTATTAAACATAAACCAAACGTTGGAGGTGGTCATTTATTCATGCGCAGTGAATAACTCGGCACTCTAAAGCACCCGAAAGCGTTTTTTTCGATGCCAACCTAACCAGAGTGACGGGAGCGGCACAATTCAGAAAAAGCGCTCAGCTCGCCGAGAAAATGCGATTTAAGCAATAAAATTAAAAATGCTCATAAAACATAAACCAAACGTTGGAGGTGGTCATTTCTTAATGCGCAGTAATAAACTCGGCACTCTAAAGCACCCGAGAGCGTTTTTTTCGATGCCAACCTAACCAGAGTGACGGGAGCGGCACAATTCAGAAAAAGTGCTCAGCTCGCCGAGAAAATGCGATTTAAGCAATAAAATTAAAAATGCTTATTAAACATAAACCAAACGTTGGAGGTGGTCATTTCTTCATGCGCAGTGAATAACTCGGCACTCTAAAGCACCCGAGAGCGTTTTTTTCGATGCCAACCTAACCAGAGTGACGGGAGCGGCAAAATTCAGAAAAAGCGCTCAGCTCGCCGAGAAAATGCGATTTAAGCAATAAAATTAAAAATGCTTATAAAACATAAACCAAACGTTGGAGGTGGTCATTTCTTAATGCGCAGTAATAAACTCGGCACTCTAAAGCACCCGAGAGCGTTTTTTTCGATGCCAACCTAACCAGAGTGACGGGAGCGGCACAATTCAGAAAAAGTGCTCAGCTCGCCGAGAAAATGCGATTTAAGCAATAAAATTAAAAATGCTTATAAAACATAAACCAAACGTTGGAGGTGGTCATTTCTTCATGCGCAGTGATAAACTCGGCACTCTAAAGCACCCGAGAGCGTTTTTTTCGATGCCAACCTAACCAGAGTGACGGGAGCGGCACAATTCAGAAAAAGTGCTCAGCTCGCCGAGAAAATGCGATTCAAGCAATAAAATTAAAAATGCTTATTAAACATAAACCAAACGTTGGAGGTGGTCATTTCTTCATGCGCAGTGAATAACTCGGCACTCTAAAGCACCCGAGAGCGTTTTTTTCGATGCCAAGCTAACCAGAGTGACGGGAGCGGCACAATTCAGAAAAAGTGCTCAGCTCGCCGAGAAAATGCGATTTAAGCAATAAAATTAAAAATGCTTATAAAACATAAACCAAACGTTGGAGGTGGTCATTTCTTAATGCGCGGTAATAAACTCGGCACTCTAAAGCACCCGAGAGCGTTTTTTTCGATGCCAACCTAACCAGAGTGACGGGAGCGGCACAATTCAGAAAAAGCGCTCAGCTCGCCGAGAAAATGCGATTTAAGCAATAAAATTAAAAATGCTTATAAAACATAAACCAAACGTTGGAGGTGGTCATTTCTTAATGCGCAGTAATAAACTCGGCACTCTAAAGCACCCGAGAGCGTTTTTTTCGATGCCAACCTAACCAGAGTGACGGGAGCGGCACAATTCAGAAAAAGTGCTCAGCTCGCCGAGAAAATGCGATTTAAGCAATAAAATTAAAAATGCTTATAAAACATAAACCAAACGTTGGAGGTGGTCATTTCTTAATGCGCAGTAATAAACTCGGCACTCTAAAGCACCCGAGAGCGTTTTTTTCGATGCCAACCTAACCAGAGTGACGGGAGCGGCACAATTCAGAAAAAGCGCTCAGCTCGCCGAGAAAATGCGATTTAAGCAATAAAATTAAAAATGCTTATAAAACATAAACCAAACGTTGGAGGTGGTCATTTCTTAATGCGCAGTGATAAACTCGGCACTCTAAAGCACCCGAGAGCGTTTTTTTCGATGCCAACCTAACCAGAGTGACGGGAGCGGCACAATTCAGAAAAAGTGCTCAGCTCGCCGAGAAAATGCGATTTAAGCAATAAAATTAAAAATGCTTATTAAACATAAACCAAACGTTGGAGGTGGTCATTTCTTCATGCGCAGTGAATAACTCGGCACTCTAAAGCACCCGAGAGCGTTTTTTTCGATGCCAACCTAACCAGAGTGACGGGAGCGGCACAATTCAGAAAAAGCGCTCAGCTCGCCGAGAAAATGCGATTTAAGCAATAAAATTAAAAATGCTTATAAAACATAAACCAAACGTTGGAGGTGGTCATTTCTTAATGCGCAGTAATAAACTCGGCACTCTAAAGCACCCGAGAGCGTTTTTTTCGATGCCAACCTAACCAGAGTGACGGGAGCGGCACAATTCAGAAAAAGTGCTCAGCTCGCCGAGAAAATGCGATTTAAGCAATAAAATTAAAAATGCTTATAAAACATAAACCAAACGTTGGAGGTGGTCATTTCTTAATGCGCAGTAATAAACTCGGCACTCTAAAGCACCCGAGAGCGTTTTTTTCGATGCCAACCTAACCAGAGTGACGGGAGCGGCACAATTCAGAAAAAGTGCTCAGCTCGCCGAGAAAATGCGATTTAAGCAATAAAATTAAAAATGCTTATAAAACATAAACCAAACGTTGGAGGTGGTCATTTCTTCATGCGCAGTGAATAACTCGGCACTCTAAAGCACCCGAGAGCGTTTTTTTCGATGCCAAGTGACGGGAGCGGCACAATTCAGAAAAAGTGCTCAGCTCGCCGAGAAAATGCGATTTAAGCAATAAAATTAAAAATGCTTATAAAACATAAACCAAACGTTGGAGGTGGTCATTTCTTAATGCGCAGTAATAAACTCGGCACTCTAAAGCACCCGAGAGCGTTTTTTCGATGCCAACCTAACCAGAGTGACGGGAGCGGCACAATTCAGAAAAAGCGCTCAGCTCGCCGAGAAAATGCGATTTAAGCAATAAAATTAAAAATGCTTATAAAACATAAACCAAACGTTGGAGGTGGTCATTTCTTAATGCGCAGTGATAAACTCGGCACTCTAAAGCACCCGAGAGCGTTTTTTTCGATGCCAACCTAACCAGAGTGACGGGAGCGGCACAATTCAGAAAAAGTGCTCAGCTCGCCGAGAAAATGCGATTTAAGCAATAAAATTAAAAATGCTTATTAAACATAAACCAAACGTTGGAGGTGGTCATTTCTTCATGCGCAGTGAATAACTCGGCACTCTAAAGCACCCGAGAGCGTTTTTTTCGATGCCAACCTAACCAGAGTGACGGGAGCGGCACAATTCAGAAAAAGCGCTCAGCTCGCCGAGAAAATGCGATTTAAGCAATAAAATTAAAAATGCTTATAAATCATAAACCAAACGTTGGAGGTGGTCATTTCTTAATGCGCAGTAATAAACTCGGCACTCTAAAGCACCCGAGAGCGTTTTTTTCGATGCCAACCTAACCAGAGTGACGGGAGCGGCACAATTCAGAAAAAGTGCTCAGCTCGCCGAGAAAATGCGATTTAAGCAATAAAATTAAAAATGCTTATAAAACATAAACCAAACGTTGGAGGTGGTCATTTCTTAATGCGCAGTAATAAACTCGGCACTCTAAAGCACCCGAGAGCGTTTTTTTCGATGCCAACCTAACCAGAGTGACGGGAGCGGCACAATTCAGAAAAAGTGCTCAGCTCGCCGAGAAAATGCGATTTAAGCAATAAAATTAAAAATGCTTATTAAACAGAAACCAAACGTTGGAGGTGGTCATTTCTTCATGCGCAGTGAATAACTCGGCACTCTAAAGCACCCGATAGCGTTTTTTTCGATGCCAACCTAACCAGAGTGACGGGAGCGGCACAATTCAGAAAAAGTGCTCAGCTCGCCGAGAAAATGCGATTTAAGCAATAAAATTAAAAATGCTTATAAAACATAAACCAAACGTTGGAGGTGGTCATTTCTTAATGCGCAGTAATAAACTCAGCACTCTAAAGCACCCGAGAGCGTTTTTTTCGATGCCAACCTAACCAGAGTGACGGGAGCGGCACAATTCAGAAAAAGCGCTCAGCTCGCCGAGAAAATGCGATTTAAGCAATAAAATTAAAAATGCTTATAAAACATAAACCAAACGTTGGAGGTGGTCATTTCTTCATGCGCAGTGAATAACTCGGCACTCTAAAGCACCCGAGAGCGTTTTTTTCGATGCCAAGTGACGGGAGCGGCACAATTCAGAAAAAGTGCTCAGCTCGCCGAGAAAATGCGATTTAAGCAATAAAATTAAAAATGCTTATAAAACATAAACCAAACGTTGGAGGTGGTCATTTCTTAATGCGCAGTAATAAACTCGGCACTCTAAAGCACCCGAGAGCGTTTTTTTCGATGCCAACCTAACCAGAGTGACGGGAGCGGCACAATTCAGAAAAAGCGCTCAGCTCGCCGAGAAAATGCGATTTAAGCAATAAAATTAAAAATGCTTATAAAACATAAACCAAACGTTGGAGGTGGTCATTTCTTAATGCGCAGTGATAAACTCGGCACTCTAAAGCACCCGAGAGCGTTTTTTTCGATGCCAACCTAACCAGAGTGACGGGAGCGGCACAATTCAGAAAAAGTGCTCAGCTCGCCGAGAAAATGCGATTTAAGCAATAAAATTAAAAATGCTTATTAAACATAAACCAAACGTTGGAGGTGGTCATTTCTTCATGCGCAGTGAATAACTCGGCACTCTAAAGCACCCGAGAGCGTTTTTTTCGATGCCAACCTAACCAGAGTGACGGGAGCGGCACAATTCAGAAAAAGCGCTCAGCTCGCCGAGAAAATGCGATTTAAGCAATAAAATTAAAAATGCTTATAAAACATAAACCAAACGTTGGAGGTGGTCATTTCTTAATGCGCAGTAATAAACTCGGCACTCTAAAGCACCCGAGAGCGTTTTTTTCGATGCCAACCTAACCAGAGTGACGGGAGCGGCACAATTCAGAAAAAGTGCTCAGCTCGCCGAGAAAATGCGATTTAAGCAATAAAATTAAAAATGCTTATAAAACATAAACCAAACGTTGGAGGTGGTCATTTCTTAATGCGCAGTAATAAACTCGGCACTCTAAAGCACCCGAGAGCGTTTTTTTCGATGCCAACCTAACCAGAGTGACGGGAGCGGCACAATTCAGAAAAAGTGCTCAGCTCGCCGAGAAAATGCGATTTAAGCAATAAAATTAAAAATGCTTATTAAACATAAACCAAACGTTGGAGGTGGTCATTTCTTCATGCGCAGTGAATAACTCGGCACTCTAAAGCACCCGATAGCGTTTTTTTCGATGCCAACCTAACCAGAGTGACGGGAGCGGCACAATTCAGAAAAAGTGCTCAGCTCGCCGAGAAAATGCGATTTAAGCAATAAAATTAAAAATGTTTATAAAACATAAACCAAACGTTGGAGGTGGTCATTTCTTAATGCGCAGTAATAAACTCGGCACTCTAAAGCACCCGAGAGCGTTTTTTTCGATGCCAACCTAACCAGAGTGACGGGAGCGGCACAATTCAGAAAAAGTGCTCAGCTCGCCGAGAAAATGCGATTTAAGCAATAAAATTAAAAATGCTTATAAAACATAAACCAAACGTTGGAGGTGGTCATTTCTTAATGCGCAGTAATAAACTCGGCACTCTAAAGCACCCGAGAGCGTTTTTTTCGATGCCAACCTAACCAGAGTGATGGGAGCGGCACAATTCAGAAAAAGCGCTCAGCTCGCCGAGAAAATGCGATTTAAGCAATAAAATTAAAAATGCTTATAAAACATAAACCAAACGTTGGAGGTGGTCATTTCTTCATGCGCAGTGAATAACTCGGCACTCTAAAGCACCCGAGAGCGTTTTTTTCGATGCCAAGTGACGGGAGCGGCACAATTCAGAAAAAGTGCTCAGCTCGCCGAGAAAATGCGATTTAAGCAATAAAATTAAAAATGCTTATAAAACATAAACCAAACGTTGGAGGTGGTCATTTCTTAATGCGCAGTAATAAACTCGGCACTCTAGAGCACCCGAGAGCGTTTTTTTCGATGCCAACCTAACCAGAGTGACGGGAGCGGCACAATTCAGAAAAAGTGCTCAGCTCGCCGAGAAAATGCGATTTAAGCAATAAAATTAAAAATGCTTATAAAACATAAACCAAACGTTGGAAGTGGTCATTTCTTCATGCGCAGTGATAAACTCGGCACTCTAAAGCACCCGAGAGCGTTTTTTTCGATGCCAACCTAACCAGAGTTACGGGAGCGGCACAATTCAGAAAAAGCGCTCAGCTCGCCGAGAAAATGCGATTTAAGCAATAAAATTAAAAATGCTTATAAAACATAAACCAAACGTTGGAGGTGGTCATTTCTTAATGCGCAGTCATAAACTCGGCACTCTAAAGCACCCGAGAGCGTTTTTTTCGATGCCAACCTAACCAGAGTGACGGGAGCGGCACAATTCAGAAAAAGTGCTCAGCTCGCCGAGAAAATGCGATTTAAGCAATAAAATTAAAAATGCTTATAAAACATAAACCAAACGTTGGAAGTGGTCATTTCTTCATGCGCAGTGATAAACTCGGCACTCTAAAGCACCCGAGAGCGTTTTTTTCGATGCCAACCTAACCAGAGTGACGGGAGCGGCACAATTCAGAAAAAGTGCTCAGCTCGCCGAGAAAATGCGATTTAAGCAATAAAATTAAAAATGCTTATTAAACATAAACCAAACGTTGGAGGTGGTCATTTCTTCATGCGCAGTGAATAACTCGGCACTCTAAAGCA